>NC_141833.1:13220349-13305349 GCF_982586985.1 Callionymus lyra
CACTCCTGCCACACACTCCTGCTCACACACTCCTGCTCACACACTCCTGCTCACACACTCCTGCTCACACACTCCTGCTCACACACTCCTGCTCACACACTCCTGCTCACACACTCCTGCTCACACACTCCTGCTCACACACTCCTGCTCACACACTCCTGCCACACACTCCTGCTCACACACTCCTGCTCACACACTCACGGCAGCAACACGTTGAAGCTAGTGTTGACACACAAACGTGAAGATACACAAGATGTAAAATGTTAAATAGACACATGTTGTTTTAGGAGCAGAAGTCATGTACTAACTCAACACAATCATAACACAATGTATTGTTCACACAACATTGTACACAATTGATTGTTACACACAATCATGCACAATTAATTGTTTACACACAATCATACACAATTGATTGTTGACACACAATCGTACAAAATGAATTGTTTACAAACAATTGTACACTATTTTATTTTTTACAGAAAATTCTACACATTCCTATTGTTTACACACAAGCATACACAATTTGTTATTTACAAACAATCGCACAATGCATTGTTTGCACAGAATAATACATCATTTATCATCTACACACAATCGTACACAATTTATCGTTTACAAAAAATCTTACACAATTTATCATTACACACAATCATACACAATTTATTGTTTACACACAATCCTACACAATTTATTGTTTACACACAATCGCACACAATGCATTGTTTACACAGAATAATACAACATTTATTGTCTAGACACAATCGTACACAATTTATTGTTTACACACAATCATACGCAATTCATGGTTTAGACACAATAGTACGCAATTCATGGTTTACACACAATCGTACACAATTTATCGTTTACACACAATCATACACAATTTATCGTTTACACACAATCGTACACAATTTATCGTTTACACACAATCATACACAATTTATGGTTTACACACAATCGTACGCAATTTATGATTTACACACAATCATACGCCATTTATTGTTTACACACAATCCTGCACAATTTATGGTTTACACACAATCATACGCCATTTATTGTTTACACACAATCCTGCACAATTTATGGTTTACACACAATCATACGCCATTTATTGTTTACACACAATCCTGCACAATTTATGGTTTACACACAATCGTACACAATTTATCGTTTACACACAATCGTACACAATTTATGGTTTACACACAATCGTACACAATTTATCGTTTACACACAATCGTACACAATTTATGGTTTACACACAATCCTGCACAATTTATGGTTTACACACAATCGTACACAATTTATCGTTTACACACAATCGTACACAATTTATCGTTTACACACAATCCTGCACAATTTATGGTTTACACACAATCGTACGCAATTTATGATTTACACACAATCCTGCACAATTTATGGTTTACACACAAGCATAAAAAAGGTGTAACTTACACACAATCCTACACAATTTATTGTTTACACAATCCTGCACTATATATGGTTTACACACAATCATACACAATTTTTTCAGGCAATTCTACACATTCTTATTGTTTACACACAATCATTCACAATTTATCGTTTACACACAATTGTACGTAAAAAAAAATTCACACACAAGCATACACAATTTGTTGTTGACACACAATCATACACAGTTTTTTGTTGACACAATTCTACACATTCTTATTGCTGACACACAATCCTACACAATATTGACAGTATTCTTCTGATCTAAACATCATTTTTCTCTTTCACTAAAACACAAATATATACTTCGTATCCACTTGTGTTGAAGTAACTTCCTTGATGAACGAAGTATTGAAGGAAGTAACAAGGAAGAGTATTATAGAGTATTAAAGGTACAATAAGTAATAATAGTAAGAACCAGGAAACAAGGATCAAAAGTCTTCCTCACATAAAGCACGCGTGTGAGCGAGTGTGAGATGTTTATTAGAACAACATTCATCAGGTTTTCAATCCCATTCCTCGCGCGGAGATTATATCTCGGCGCCGCCGCCCGACCCGACTCTCCTTCTTTCTCCTTGAACGGCAATTACACCCCTCAAATTGCGGGTGGGTGTCACCTCTGCAGCCGGGAAATGTTTTTTTGCTCGTTCTTTCTTCCCCGGCGTCTTCGCCGTGAATAAGATGACGGACAGTCTTTACGCTAAATAACAGGGTTTGGAAATAAGAGGCTGCCAGAGCGCGTTCCCACTTCTGCCTAATAGCAGGAAAACTGCAATTAATGTCTGTTAATGGTCTTTAGCCGACCTTCTCCCGTGATGGGAGGAGGCTTTTCTTTTAAAAGAGCTATTTTTATTGTGATAATTTATTCTTTTATCTGCCGGCTCCGCTCTTTTTCCTCGAGCCGGCTCTGAAATGATGTGTCGTTTATCCTGCGTTTTTCTACTTTAAACCAGGAAGAAACTTTTCTCAAGTGTCCAGTTTGAAGAATCTTTACGTTATTTTTTAATTCTTGAAACAACTTAATGTTAAGAATGTCATTATTAAGAGAAAGATGTTTTAAATAACGTCAAGAATAGTCAAGGAAAGGTTGAAATCATTTGTTTGAACACAAAAACATGAGGGGAAACAAAAAGAAGCGAATATCTAAATAAAAATATCATTATTACGTTACGATTGTATTTTCTATATATATTGTTAAATACCACAAGAGGAGTTGAAACATGAGTTGAAGATTTTTGGGGAAAATAGGGTAGAAAAAGAGGAATAGAAGAAAGAGTTGAAGAGATAAAAGAAACTCTTTCTTCTATTCCTCTTTTTCTACCCTTTTTTCCTCGTTCACTTGAATGGGAGAAATCTTCGACTCATGTTTTTCGAACCTTCCACTTTGACCTACAGATCTACTCTACTAGTACTTCTACTTCTACTACTAATTCTACTACTGCTTTTACTGCTTATACTTATACTACTTTTTATTACTAATTCTACTTCTACTTTACCTATTCATTCTGCTACTGCTTTTATTACTAATTCTACTACTGCTTTTACTACTAGTTGTACTTCTTCTTTTACTAATAATTCTACTACTGCTTTAACTACTTATCCTACTACTACTTATACTTGTAATACTAATTCTACTACTAGTTTTACTACATATATACCTCTCCTTTTACTACTGATTCTACTACTGCTTTTACTACTTATATGTCTACTTTTGCTACTAAATCTACTATTAATTCTACTACTGCTTTTACTACTTATGCTTCTACTTGAACTACTTATTCTACTACTGCTTTTACTTCTTATACTTGAACTACTAATTACACTACTAGTTTTATTACTTATACTTTTACTACTAATTCTACTACTGATTTTACTACTTATACTTCTTCTTTTACTACTAATTCTACTACTGCTTTTACTACTTATACGTATACTTTTACTACTAATTCTACTACTGCTTTTACTACTTCTACTTCTACTTTTACTACTTATTCTACTTCTACTTTTATTAGTAATTCTACTTTTACTCCCACTCCCACTACTTTTTCTACTCCCACTTCTATTTCTACTACTACAAATTCTTCTACTTTTTTCTTCTTCTTCTCTTTCTTCTTTCTCTTCTTCTCCTTTGGATCCGTCTTTTGTTTTCTTTCTTTCGGAACCTTTTTCATTTTATTTCAACGTCTTCACATCAGTCTTTTTCCTTCATGCCATCATTTCAACCATTTCCATTTTTAATTTGAATACTAATGAAATACTTTCAAGGATTTCAGTTTACAGCTTCAGCAGATTCAGCATTTACACTGCATTTTCTTCAGAAATGAACATTTTCTAGATTATTTTAATGTTTCTATTCGGCCCAGTAAGAAATGCCTTTTATTCATTCCTATACTTTAAATAAAGAGGATTTTTTTGTTTTTTTTAGGAGTTTATCCTTCACTTTTGTCATTTTTCTGAGGATTTATTGTCCCTCGGAAAAGATTAAACTGAATTTTCAAAATATATTCAGGAAAAATGATGCTTTTAAATCCTAACGTTTGTGGTCAAGCGGTTTGGTTGGGACCAGCATCCATACTGACGTCTGATCCCTGGTGTCTCCGCAGACGAACGGTGGCTGGCAGGATGCTCCGACTCCCTCGTCCGTCACGTCACCCACGGAAGGACCCGGAAGCGTTCACTCGGACACCTCCAACTGAAACCATCCGTCATTTTTCAGAACGCCATCAGAACACGAACTGACCTTTTCACAGTATTAAAAACAAAGGACGTTCGCTGTTTGGAGGAAAACTGTGAACACAAAAAACACACAAGAAAAAAAAAATTGGACATTTGGGATACAAATCGAACGACAACTAAAACGGGGAATACTTTGTACAGGTTTGACATTCTATTCCGAGGGCTGGGGTTGCTTATTCACCTGTAATGTTTTCACTCATCGTCGCCCGGTGTAATAAAGTCCATTGACCATTGGTTCTAACCGAAAGTACGTCATTCTACCTCTCAGCCACTAAAAAGAAGAAAGTAGAACATTGTCATTATTTGTTTTTTTGTAAAAAAAAAAGAAAAAAAATGCAACTTTTTTTTGTCAAAACAGGAGGCACCTCTTCTTACTTACATTTTGTTGTCTCTCACCTATTCAGTGGTACGCCATTTTCAACTTAAATATTGCTCAGTTGTTTACAATGTGTGCTTGATAAAAAAGTATGTTCATCTTTCCCTTCCGTCTCCGGCAAGTTGAAACATGTCTGTCAGGAGATCTTACCTCTGAGGTAACCCTGTGAAGTATGTTATCTGTAAAACAATAAATAAACACTTGTCATCAAATCGCAGACGATGCCTGTCGTTCATTATTATTTGTTTTCACTTTTTCATTAAGAATAGTAACTTTTGGTTTCACAACATCGCAGTGACACTGTTCTAACGCCGGGGGGAGCCAGAAACAAGCGTGTGCAATCTTACCTAATGTAAGTAAGTAAGTAAGTAATATTTATTTATATAGCGCTTTTCGAGACCAGGGTCACAAAGCGCTTAAACAATCAAAACAATACTCAAAAAAGTACATACTTTAAAGATCAAGATAATACTGAGAACAACACAGGAGTTTGAGAAATTCAAGGAAAAGTCTGAACAAATAGAAACGTCTTAAGATGTTTCTTGAAGGAGTCAGTAGATCCATCAAGCGCAAAGAGAGAGGAAGATCGTTCCAAAGCTTAGGAGCAACAGCCTGGAAGGATTTCTCTCCTCTGGTCGTGAGCCGTGTGCGTGGAACAGAACTCTGCACCAAGAATTCTTACCCGCTCTAGTAGAAGAACTCACATTTCTCTGATCCTTAAAACTCTTCACTGGCTGCCAGTTTCTTTCAGGATCAATTTTAAAATTCTAGTTCTTTCTTTAAGTACAAGAAACATCTTAAAACACTTTTATTTGAGCAGGCTTTTCCTTGATTCTCTGAGACTCCTGTGTTTGTCTCGCTGGTGTCTTGGCCTTTTAAGTATATATTTTATTGTATATTGTTTTGATTGTTTAAGCGCTTTGTGACCCTGGTCTGGAAAAGCGCTCTACAAATATTACATACTTACTTACTTACTTACTTACTATTTGTTGATGACATTCTTGCCATACATTTCCCCATTGTGTAATGATAAAGTCATAAGTAGATTCTGATCCACAGACCTCAGAGCCCGAGCTGGGGTGTAAGGCTGGATCAGATCACTGATGTAAGGAGGAGTCTGACCATGAATAGATCTGAAAGTAAGAACCAGAATTTTAAAGTTGATCCTGAAAGAAACTGGAAGCCAGTGAAGAGTTTAATGTTGCTTTAACAGATGATAACTCCCATGATTCCAAAATATGTGCTGGCAAGACACAAAGACTTACTTCATGAAAGTTGAGCGAGGGCCCCTAAATGCCCCCCTGAGGCTGTTCCTTGAACATGCCTGATCTAAACTGTGTTAATCCAAGAATTTGCTGGAATGTTCGAGTTTTTGTTTTGTCACATTCTCTCATGTTGTCTTGTGATTTTTTTATTTTATTTGGCAGCGTATTAGTGCATGTAGTTTTCATGACACACACACACATATATATATATATATACGTATTTCTAAATACCGTTTTATAATATATATTTATAGGACTATATATATATATATATATTTATATGTGTATATCTATATATTTCAGTCAGTCTTTAATTAATCTTCTATTTTAAAATAAACAAAAATATATGTTAAATGCAACCATATATATATATATATATATTTATACATTTAATATGCATTAGAAATGTATTAAAAGCTACAAGAAAGAAGCTTTAAATAAATTAAATGGATATCAAGGATTGTGGGTTATTTTCCTCTAATTTATTTAATTATTTATTTTTCTTCTTTCATGAAGCGTTCCAGTTGACAATTGGAAAAAACTAAAAGTTGTGTCATTGTGACAATAATTTTCCTTATTCTTTAACCAATTATTTCACTAACACTTTTTTTCCTATATATTTTTTAGTCAATTAAGAAATATAAATCACATTAATATTTTCAAATGACTCCAGGTACTGTAACTGTTGAAACTTAATCATTTTTAAGCTAATGATACATTAAATAAATGCTGTTTGCATTGCTGTAAATCTACGTATTTATTCAATTATTTGTTATTATTACGTTTTAAATTACATTTATTTTGTTATTTTTTATACAGTTACTCTCTCTTGAATTAACTTGGAATAAGTCAAAGGAAATAACCTCATCCTGTCATATCTTAAGTCTACAAAAGATCATCGTAGGAAGCTTCGGCACTTACGTGCTCGCAGACCACTTTACAATCATTAAGCAGCTCCTGTAAAAATAACCATCGCTCTCTAAAGAGTAGAAAGTTTGTCAAAGACAGTCGTAACTTGGTTTGCTTTCATATATATACTCTTCGATCTGCTCGAACAGGAAGGTCATTAGGTTAATAGAGTTTCGAGCGCTCGCGCATCAGTTTGAACAGTTCAACTCTGGAGCCTGTAATGTCCGTTTAAGAGAATTAAGGTATGATTAAAAGACCTAGACAAACAAATATATTTTTACTTTGGTATATAATAATCTATTTGTTTATTTATTTTCATTTTTTCACATGTATACTTTGAAAGTAACACATTTTCCCTCCATAAAATGAGTTAATCTGATGTATTTCCAGGGTTTTTTGGACAGGCAAAAGGTAAGTAAGTAAGTAAGTAAGTAATATTTATTTATATAGCGCTTTTCCAGACAAGGGTCACAAAGCGGTTTAACAATCAAAACAATACTCAAAAAAGTATATACTTTAAAGATCAAGATAAAACTGATAACACAACAGGAGTTCCAGAAAATCAAGGAAAAGCCTGAACAAATAGAAACGTCTTAAGATGTTTCTTAAGGGAGTCAGTAGATCCATCAAGCGCAAAGAGAGAGGAAGAGAGGAAGAAAAGGTCTGAATTCTTCCAAAACAATACATCTATCTCTGGTTCTCTGTTATGAAGTCATCTAGAGAACGTTTCCTTGTCGCCGGCGAGAAGGATTTCTGTCACACAGCATGCCTTCTGAACGTCTTCTGGCTCCTCAGAGGAGGTGGTGGCTCCATGGAAGAAGATTGAAATCTAACGCTGTGGTTGACATCTGCCTCCCCAGCTGCCTGTGCACCCCCGGCCCATGATCACAGAGGAAGAGGAGGCTCAGACACCTTCGTCTTCACGTCTCAGGCGACACACAAGTGAGTCACTGAGATGGTGTTAGATTGTGTTTCTGAAACATCGTCTCTATATTAAATTTGAGAGTGTGTGACCAGAATATTACACTTAATATTTAAACATATTAACTAAAATCAAATATATTAAATCATCTATGAATATGTGTTGTTTGTTTTTAAATAGTATTTGGGGTTTTATTTTTAGCTTCTCAGCTCAACATTGATTCTGTTTTTGACCCTGAGATCATTTTTAATTGTACTTCATGTTTGTTTTTATCAAACTTCTAAGTTTCTCTCATTCCGAAAATATTTTATCGCCTTCCTCACTTGTATGTCTTTTTTTTTTTATTGTAAAAGACACTTTCACGTGTTATTTTAATCAAAAAACACCTGTGTCTTTTGTGATAAATATAAATATTTATTTATCAAACTCACTTGTATGTAATTACGAAATTATTACAACTGCAAATATTCTTTTTAATCAAAAACTCATTTTATTTTATTATCGAAGACTCTTTTATACCTTTTAATTTGATTTAAAAAAAACACCTCACAAGTGTCTTTTATCATTATTATTATTGTTATTATTATATATATATATATTTTTTTTTTAATCAAAGACATTTGCACGTATTTATTTAATCCTTTTTTTAAATGTTTAATAAAACGACTTGTATGTTCTTAACTACATTGTAAATATTATACACTTGCAAACGTTTTTTAACTTTCACACTTATTTTTAATTTAAAACACCAGTGTCCATTTTAAACTATAGGTATTTTTATTTATTTATTTTTTCACTCACTTGTATTTGTTTTTATTTTAACTTGATGTACGATATCTCTTTTTTTAAGCAAACGCACCTGTGTGTCATTTTTAAATAAATGTATTGTTATTATTGCTGTTATTGTTGTTATTATTATTATTATTACATCTTAAGACGTTTTTATTTGTTCAGGCTTTTCCTTGATTTTCTGGAACTCCTGTTGTTTTATCAGTTTTATCTTGATCTTTAAAGTTTATACTTTATTGAATATTGTTTTGATTGTTTAAGCGCTTTGTGACCCTGGTCTGGAAAAGCGCTATATAAATAAAAATGACTTACTTATTTACTATTAATAATCTAACTCACTTGTTTTCATTTTATTTATTTAAATCAAACTCACAAACGTTTAAACAAGTGACATTATTTAAGATACAATAGTTAAAAATAATAATAATAAACATCATATTTATATAACGCATTAAATCAATGTTTTTTTCGTTTTAATTTCTTCTAATTATTTCTTTAACAGTAGATCATTTGACTGGGAAAATACATATGCATGTGTATGACGTATATAACGTTGATCCACCAAAACAAAAACAAATATTGGGAATATTTAGACGTTTTTATTGAGCGAAATATTGAAGAAACTACTTTCTTTTTTTTCAACTGAAAACCTTTTTTTTTATTATTATTATCAACACCAAGATATAAACATCAACGATCTTCTACACATTTTAATCATCTTCTGCAAACTATCATATTCGCAAATCTATATTTTAAAAATACATTCTAAATATTAAAGTTTAGATAGGACCGGTCTAGACCTGATGTTTGTCTTGTTTCAATAATTAATAAATAAATAATAAATAAATACGACCAAAAAAAAACGGGGCTTGATGAATTTTTAGAAAGAGCTCTAGCGCCACTGTCGTTCCCTCCAAGTACTGCACCCTGGAAGATGCAGAGTTCTCTGAGGAAAAAAAACATTCCATGGCTGTCGCTCCTCCTTCTCTCTTCGGTCTCAAATCCCGTCTGAACTGCGGTTACTTTTAACTTTCTTTTTTCCTGCTCGACGTCGAAACCAACATGGCCGAAGATGCCGTCAAACGAGAATCAAGAACCGGCGGGATTGAGGTAAAAAAGTTGGACCGGGACGAGACTCGAACCATGTTGTCCTGCGACATGTTTTTAGGACTTTCAAGAGTTTTTGAGGAACTTTTTTCCCCGAATCCGTGCTAAACTTGTTCCATCCGCGCGCAGATCCCGGATGACTGGCCTGGATACAGCGTGGACCTCTTCAGCTGCCCGGCTCACTACACCGGGGATCTGGACTGTGTTTTCATCCCTCATGGCGTCATCAAAGACAGGTTTACCCTCGTTTTATTTACGTTCGCGAGTGTGACGCATGTTGGTGACGTCACGCCATCGTCAATCTCGTTCTGCTCAAACGTGATCCATTGTTATTGAGATTAAATCGTTGTCATCTCGCACGTCTGCAGGCGAAGATCCTCAGATAGTTACGGGGAATTTAAAATGTATTTTTATTCAACACGGGACGCTGGAGTCTGTCCCAGCTAGACAGGGAGAGAGGCACGGGTTTCATGTGATTATTTGTTGTTTTTCATAATTCATTTTTTATTAATTAAAAGTAATTTAATGTGTTTTCATTTGTGTTTTTAATATAATACTCTAAAATATGTCAGTTTCTAATTAAACAACAAATACAACTTTAAATTATTAAAATAACGTCATATGTCAAATTGAGTCCAGAAGGATCCATTTAAATAAAATGTACTATTATTATTTAAGACGTGAAAATAAAGGGGTCACGATAAATACACGATAATTAAAATACAGATCAATGTGGCTCATGTATTTCAGAATAACCCAATGAAAATTCTAACAATAAATATCATAAATAAAATGAGTAAAGTTTTCGAAAACGTACCGTTTTAAACACAAAAATAAGAGGGATCTGTCCTTCGACCTTTTATTGACAAGTTTGACATTCTTTACATTCTGATGAAATGGCTGTAGATATAAGTTTGTAAATAAGTAGCAATGTTTAACTTTAATCTTAGCAGAGATAATAAAATAAAAAGTTGCAAAACTGTTTCATGTGGCGCTTATGTATACATTTTCAATTTTTTCCCCTGTCCCTAAAACTATAGTGAAATAAAATGGTAAAATATTTAAATAAAGCCTTTATATATTATATTTATATGTTCCGCCCATAGTTAACATAAATAAAATGTATAAAAAATCGAGAAAAAAACGGTTTAAACATTTGAAAAACATGTTATTGACATTTTTTTTCTCTATTTTTTGTCTACTTATGTTCCTTTTTTTAAGTTTTTCAAGTCCATTAAGGTTATGTCATGTGACCCCGAAAGGAAAGCGAATTCCCTACTTCCCTGACTCAACTATGTTGGCGATTGTCTCGTCCAGAACGGAACGCCTCGCCCGGAACATTATGAACGACCTGGGAGACCATGACATCGTCGTCCTGTGTGTGCTCAAGGGAGGTTACCAGTTCTGCGCCGACCTGGTGGACGGCATCAAAGCGCTGAGCCACAACTCCAGCCGGACCATCCCCATGAGGGTCCACTTCATCCGTCTAAAGAGTTACTTGGTGAGTCGCTGTGTGGCAGACGAGAGTCATGGGAGATGTTTTTTTTTAAAGGTTGTTCAGTTAGTTACAGATGAACACGGTGATATTTTGATTAGTGCTGCTGCCTCAAAACAAAAGGGAGACTGTTTGGAGACTTTTTAATTTATTTCCTGGTGAATCTTAAACTGACAAAAAGGAATACAAGTTATTATTTTGTCAGAAAAATATGATATAATTGTACTCTATATTAACAGATATATATATTTTTAATAATCATCTTGGATACAGTTTTCCTATTTTATTCTCAAGCCTATTAAATTCCAAATTGAGTGTATATCGATTTATTTAAGGTTTTCTTTACGTCATTTTCCATAATTTTGCATTGTTTTTGGTCTTTTTTTTTCCAACAGAATGATCAGTCGACGGAGGATCTTCACATAGTGGGGGCAGAGGATCTGTCATTTTTAGCAGGAAAGGTATATTTCATCTTAAAGGAAAACGTTTCAAGCTGTTCAAGATGTTTGTTTTAAATAAGCACTAGCTATTATTGGCCACTAGATGGCGGCATCCACTATTTGCGTGCTGTTGACCTCTAGCTAGATGGATGGATAAACAAGAAGGATAAAGACTGGAAAAAATACCAATATTAAGATATGTAAAATAAACTATTAACAAAAAGTAGAATTACAGAAGGAAAAAATTAAATTAAACGTTATAAAAAACTGAGTTATACAGAAAGATACGTCGACTACTACTATCAGAAGAATTGAAAGTTATTAAAATAAGCCTTTGAAACATATTTTACACTAACATAAAACAAATAAACATTTGTTTATGTATATAATGTTTGGATTAATACGTTTGAATACGATTTTTGAGGGTCACAAATCGCTCTTGATATTAACTTTTAATTAATGAAAGGTTATGATAAATTACCATAACCTTTGAGTATGTTGAGTAACTTAAAATAACAGGAGGAACTTATGGTCATAAATGCCGATGATGTGTTTTGCTATCTGATCAATTTGGATCGTCACAAGCAATAAATCCGTCTTCACAGGTTCAGACGATCAAAGTGACTGTGAACACGACCTGCTACAGGTGCGGCACTTTTATAAACGTGAATAAGTTATGAGATGGTTGGCTTGAGTCACGGCAGACTTCATTAACTCATGCGGGCTCTTGTGAAATCCGTCACTACAGCCGAATCTCAGACACGTTTTCAGTTCCTGCATCGGCAGTGACTCCGTTTCCTGGATTATAAGAACACGCTTTTCTTATAAAACATCACATGGTTGATGCATTTCATCACTTAAATTCCCGGCAATATTTACCATCTCATGATAAGCCCTGAAGATGCCGAGGTTTGTGCTATTTTTATCACTGACTTCTCCACCTCTGTCTAATCTAGATCCCCCACAATGCCCTATTGTTGTCTCCTGATTGATTTAACGTTGTGTGATACTTCAAAGTAACACATTCTCAAATAATTTTAAAATTTAAACCCTTGATTTATTTATTTTCAATACATGGTTCACTATTGGCCATGTTAGTCAATACGATTTGACGTATGATTGATTATTGATCTGTGATGAAAATGTGGCTATAACTTGCAAAAATCAACATTTTATCAGTTGCATTTTAAAAACAAAAAAGTATGAAATAAAATAAGGATAAAAAAGACATGAAGTGTATGAATAGAAAGTTCAGTAATTATGTTGATTAGATTTTTTCCATTTAATTTTTTTGAGATAGAGCTTCACTATCAAACAATAGCTGAGTGAAAACACTTTGCAACTGAATGTGGACAAAACTAAAACTTTGGTTATTGCACCTGATAAGGTTCCAGGGTTGAGTCAGTACTTGGGTGATGCGGTCAGTCTGTCAAACTGAGCCTGAGAAACCTGGGTGTTGTATTTGATAAAGACATGTCTCTAGTTCAACACTGCAGAAAACTGACCAGAAACTGTTTCCTTTAATTGAGAAAAATTCTAAATTTAGATAAATTATGTCACAATATGATCTGGAGTTTATAATCCATGTGTTCGTGTTTTTTCGTTTAGACATTTGTATCAGTTTATTTTTGTGTCTAAACAAGAAGGAGCTAAATACCAAACTCTGCAGCGAGACTTCTGCCTCGCTCTAGTAGAAGAACTCACATTTCTCTGATCCTTAAAACTCTTCACTGGCTGCCAGTTTCAGAAAAAAAATAAAATAATCTGGTTCTTCCAAGAAATACTTGATTTGCTCTGCGACAAGTCACAGTAAATCATAAAAAAAAATTCAAGGTTGTGGGTCTTTACGAGCCCATTAAGACGACACCTAAGAGTGTGTCCTCTGACCTCATTAAATGACAAATACTTCTTATCTGTCTGGAATAGAAAATAATTGTTTCTGTCTCTTCTTCTCCTTCATCAGAACGTGCTCATTGTGGAGGTGAGTCATCCTTGTTTATTCTTCCTCCTTTTCCCGAATGGATTGTTTGCTATTATTTTCTATCCAGGTCAAGTCTCTTCGGGAACAAACGGAAACGTCCACGCCGACCCATATTTTGTTAACACGCCTCGTGAAACATGAGCTTCTTTGATAATTGACTCACAAAAGACGAAACTGTGATGAATCTTTTTTTGTTTTTTTTGTTTATGTATTTAATTCAAACATCAACCATTTGACTTGTAGGTATTTAATCATGTGGTTGTTAAATGGGTTAAATTAGCTCATCGTTAGCATTTTAATGCTACAATGGTTGCTTTTTTATTCCTGTTGGTTTAATGGTGGGATCCCCAACCTTTTTTCGCTCAATGGACCAATAACATTTTCACGGATCGACCTTCAAATAAAAAAAAGGGAAAATGGACAATATAGGTAACCAACGCGTATATGAAAAATACCTCTCATTATAACGCCGAATCAGCAGGTTTCGCAGCAACAAAATGGTCCTATAACGTTTTTTTTAATCATTTTGGTTCTTTTATAAAATGTATTTTTTGAATTCACTAGTTTATTAAAATTGGTCAGTTAATCATTTGTTATTAACTGTTATTCAATTTATGATCAAGTATATAGTTCTTTACAAACAATTCATAGTGTAGTAGTTTTATATTCTCATTTTGTGACATTTCAAATGTAGTTTTCCGTTTAAATCTCCATCTATTTTCCTGCCATCTTCACTAAAAATGACTGCTTACAGGGCAGGCGTCGGTATGTAGGACGTGTTGACCTGTGTTTACATGACAAAGCTCTCTTCAATGGCATTGCATTCCTCCAGTTCTTTTTCCTTCTTTCAAATGTAAAAATAAAGATGGATTTGTTTGATCGTCGCCTCAGCTGAAGCTTGTTTGTTTAAACACTTCAATCCTCATCCACTAAACTAACTTTCCTTTTGTCCTAACCCCGTGCACGCAGGCCATCGTGGACACGGGCAAGACGATGATGACTCTCCTGAAACATGTGGAAGCCTTCAGGCCGAAGATGATCAAAGTAGCCGGGTGAGTCGTGGAGAACCCCCTTTCAAAACAAAACCACTCGTCCCGCTCGGTGAATCACTTAATTTCCGCCCGCCAGTCTAGACTGCAGGACAGACGGAGGGCAGGTGGTGCTGGTTTTCGACAAATACTGCCTTCAGACCACTTACAGTTCAAGAGGACGTTAGATAATATGCTTGTGTTTTGTTTTTTTTTCTTCCTGCAGACTGCTGGTGAAGAGAGTCCCACACAACGCGGCGTGTCTGCCTGACTGTACGTCTTTGACCGAACCCTGTTTCGTCTTAATGACTCAGTGATTCATTGAAATGACTGAACAATATCAATATTATTTCCTCTTCTTTATCTCCTTCCATAGATGTTGGTTTTCAGATACCCAATCGTTTTGTGGTGGGATACGCCTTGGACTATAATGAGTATTTTCGAGACCTTAATGTAAGTTAAAGCTCAATGGTTTATTTATTCTATCTTATTAATGTTCCGTATATTGATCTTAAAGATAAATCGAATTGCTTGTGGAACAAAACAAAAAAAATCTATAAACTGAGTAGAGAGGTGAGGAAGTGCGCTGCTAGCAACATTAGCACATAGCAAAACAGAAACATTGTTTGTGAATTAATATAAAACAAGTTTTTGTAACATATTAGGTGTTAAAGGAGGAGACTTAATATGTATAAAACCATGTGAACTTTACATTGTCGCAAAATGCCCTATTTAACAAAAATAATTATTATTTATTGTTAGCAACACTTAGCATATGTTAGCATCCCAGTCAACCTTCTTGAAAAATTGATTCCTTAGTATTGTTAAAAACATTTAGCATATCTTTCTTATATTAATCGGAAAATTGTCATTGTATCATTACATTGTATGGTACAACAGGAGTCTATAGATCCCCCAAAAAAGTAAGCAAGTAAAAGTTATTTGTAAATATCTTTCTAGAACAGGGTCGCAAAGTACTTTAACAATCACAAGCAAGACACAGTTAAAATATATACTTTAAAAGATCAAGACACATAAGAAAGAGTTACTGACTCCATCAAACACAGAGGGAGAGGAAGATCGTTCCAAAGATTAAAACCGTGAAGAGTTTTAAGGATCGGAGAAATGTGAGTTCTTCTACTAGAGCGAGTCTGAATTCTCTGTGTTTTGTATTAACTGCAGGTGAGACAGCTCCTTCTTGTTTAGACACTAAAATAAACTGTTACAATAGTCTAAACAAGAAGACACAAACGCATGGATTATAAACTCCAGATCGCGTTGTGACACCATTTATTTAAGTTTAGAGATTTTTCTCAGTTGAAGGAAACAGTTTCTGGTCAGTTTTCTGCAGTGTTGAACTAGAGACATGTATTTGTCAAATACAACACCCAGATTTCTCAGGCTCAGTTTGACAGACTGGCCTAAGTCACCCAAGTACTGACTCAACCCTGGAACCTTATCAGATGCAATAACCAAAGTTTCAGTTTTGTTGACATTTAGCTGCAAAGTTCAATGAATAAAATAGATGAAAATGCGACATGTGGTGTAACGGCCCAGATTAAAATAAGAAAAGATTGTTTTTCTGCTTCCCGTCACAAGATGAGTCTTGCGGTTTAATCAATACATTTGGTAAAATTAACCAACTACAGTTATTTTAAACTTTTCAACACTTTCGTTTTGTGTAAGCGTGTTTTGGCGTCACTTCCTGAAATTGACTTGAGATGAAGTATCAGACAGTTGCTTAATCCCAACATGATAAACAAATTGTAATCATTCCAAATGTTTTCATTCGTCTCTCCCTCAGCATATCTGCGTGATCAGTGAAAGCGGAAAAAGGAAATATAAGATCTGACTTGGAAGACCAGATGTAATCTCTATGCAAAGCGGAATATTTCTCTGAAATTCCAGCTGCAAAAAACTGGATGAGATTGGTATTCGACAGGATCTGTTTTGTTTTTTTTCCTAACGTTTCTTCTTTTCTTCATGTTGAAAACTGACTCTTATGCTGATTTTGAAAATAGGATTTTTTCAATGAAATGTATGTTTGAAAGTGTTTCAGACCCAGTTTTAATGTGAAATTTAACTAAAATGTTGCTGTTGTTTAAAATGCTAATGTCGATGTAGAGAGTTTACGCTTCTTTTGAAGCAAATTAAGGAACTTCTTATTATCTTTCAATGATCTCAGAACTGTTTTAGATTAATCTATGTTTCCTACAACAACAAATAAAGTATTTTTGATTGTGTTCCTTTTCCCTCGTATTATTCCGTCATCATTTTTAGAATACTTTGTAAATTCATTTCAATACTACTGTAGTATTTAATCTTCCCAAATGATTATGAACCGGCTCCTTTATTTAAAATACATTAGACTAAATCTACTACAGCAGTATTTTTGAATTTACCTGCAAGGTATTTTCTTAACAGCATTTTTCAAATTTAAATAATGGAACATTCTGAAACTCTGCTTCAGGTTTCCGTTTCAGATTTGGAAGAAAGAGGGGGAAAAAAACGTCCTGTAAACGATACTCAGAGTTTGTTGTGTGTACCTCTTTGTATACAGTTGACATATGATTCCTCAACTGTGAACAAACGGCAACTGTTTTCGGCAAAAAGTGTTTATTGATGGATTAACTTTTTTGTGTTTTTAATCACTTAAATAGATCAACTGTGAAATAGTCTTGTAACATTATCACTTTTGTATACTGAGTGTGAGATTCTTAAAGGTTAAAGCTGTTTTCAAAGACAAATAATTGTGTAATCTGAGAGACTTTTGTATACTTTATTTGATTTACTAATTATAGTTATCGAATTGACTATAAACGGCATCAGTTTAAATAATTGAATTTTGCTGTGAAGTTTACAAATCTCTGTGTGAAAAAAAAAAAATCCACATTCCTCTTGTTACCATCCACACGCCAGCCCTGCTCGACCTCAGTGTGAACCAGGACATGTGACTCCCCCCCTCTGGTCCACTAAAAACAAGATTCTTAGATAATAACGTTTTAATTCAGTCTAGGATCTAAGATAAAAGATTTAAAAAAAAAGGTTAAAAAACTGAACTTTAACGGTTACAAACAAAAGCTTTATAATGAAGCCCAAGTGACTTTGTTATAACCTTTGCGATTGGTGGGATCAAATGCAAGACCGCTCCTGATTGGCTCCCCTCGTCCTGTTGACCGAAGGTGGACTCAGAGTTGGGAATGCTCGGAGCAAAAGAAAAAAAAACTTTGTCCGGATCAGCACCATGCGCCTCCCCTGACTGGGGTTTGGAATATTCACCGGGAAGCAGCTTGCACTACAAAAATAAAATAAAAGATGTCGAGGATAATCACTTTTAAATCTCCCTTTTTGTGTTTTTTACCCGATTTTATGGACCGTTGTGTGTCGCCCGCGTCGCCCCTCAACTACTCAGGTAACTTTTTTTTGTTGTAACTCCAGCCGCTAGCACAGATGCTAACACTAGCAACAACGTTTTTTATTCGCTCGTTTCCTCGCGAAACTTTCCCCCAAAACCACTCGAAACTCGTCGCAGGACGGTTGGCAACGACGTGACGTGTCTAAACAATGCGGTGGAGTTTCGTGAATCGTCTTAAATTTCAAGCTAGTTAGCCATTTGAGAACAACAGCCACCAAACACGCCGTGGACCGAAAAAAACCCCCTTTTTCTGCGACCACTGAGCCCAGACTAAACATCAAATCTTTTTTATTTATCATTGAATAATAGATCTCTATGTTTGCTTCGGGTCGAAAGTTTATTTTTCTTATTAACTTAAGATGTTTTCCCAGCTGTGGTTACCACTTGTTGCTCGTCATTCATAATGCATTGTGGATTTAAGCTCATGACAACAAGTCGTTGTTGTTATAAAAGACTGATGAATATTATCTTATTTATTTAATAAACGTCACTAAACATAATGTATCTTAATTAATGGTTCATTATTTATCAAATTTTAATTTATTATTTTAATAATCTACTCTCATCACATTTAAAACATAAATCCTATTTTGTGTTTACAACAGTAGCTATAATGGTTTCCCCCTCTTCTGAGCTGTTGCACTGTAGTAAGTTAATATGCTGTTTCTTTTTCACACTCCCACACTGTGTGACCAAGATACTTCCATCCGCTCCACAGCTTTGACACCACAAGCGACTGATAATACAAACCATGAGGTAAAATCAAGTTCAGAAACTCTAACCGTGTCAAAGTAGTCGCCGATGGTCTTCAATCTTTGACAACAAACACTTTATTTTCAAGTTTCTTTAGAGTCTTTTCAGATGAGACTCGACCTAAAACCCTCTTTCTTTTCTTACAGGTGGATGTCTAGTGAAGCAAGAATGAAGCTGTGATTTTTTTGGATTTATTCTTCGGCGTCCTGCTGGAAATACGTTTTCGATGAAGGTGTTGACTGGTAAAGAGGATTATAAGAGAAGTTGAATGATGGCATCACGTTGGGCTCATTCGGGTGAAGATGATGAGCGACAACAAGCAAGATCCTCCTGCGAGGTACGTGATGAAGCCCTTTTTTATTTTCATTCACACTTTTTGTCCACATTGTTTTGTGTTGTTGTTGTTGTTTTTTCTCTGAGCAGAGGAGAGGGGGAGTGGGCTTTACTTTTTGTCCCAGCTGTCTTTTTAACACCTGTTGGATTTTTGTCCTTTTTCTTGGTTCAAGAGCTGCTTTTCTTTCTTGTTTTTGTGTTATTGTTGCTTGTCACCAAACTGCTTAAGTGATTAAGCATGTGTTATGTTAGTGTAGTCACTTTACAATGTTCAACCCAAAGATTAGCAGAGTATAATCCAGTGACATTTAAAAGAGGCTCATATGTCTAAAAGGGACACAAAACCATCTTCTCTTGGTTTGGAAGTGAATAAAAATGTCAGTTTAGTTCTTAATAAAAATACAAAACTACTTTTTCATCTCACTTAAAATACCTTATGACTTGCTAAACATTATTGATCATGCCTGAATACAACTAAAAATGTATATATCTTATTCTGAACTGAATCATCTCACAAATACTCTTTTTAAAAGAAAATGAAAGATTCTGTTACATCTTGTGTTGAACTACAAGTTGGACAATGGTGTTAAATCTTATTTTAAATCCACCATGCATGATGCTACTACTCTTTTTTTTTTTTGGAGAAAGAGTCGGTTAATCTATCTTTCCTAGCATCTTAATCTGACTTTTGGCCTCATCTCTCTGTGTATTTAAAAATAAATAAAAGTCTTCCTTTGTGGCCATAACATGGTCCCAACAACAGCTTATAAAGTGACGGTTCAAGAAGCTGTTTATTGTGTACGTAGTTTAATTAGACTCTGGTTCACTTACGCGAACAATTGTTGCTGCGCAATAAAACACAGACAGACAATTAAAAAGAGAATAGATACATATATCAGTGAGACGGACGGTGTTGTGGCCCATTTATCCCTCAGCTTCTCTTCAACCAGTGTTGACTATAAAACTCTGATGCAGTTTCCAAATTAAAAAAAATATTGAGTGAAATTGTTCTTTACATTAGATGGTTTGGTCCCTGATCCGTGCAGCAACTCTAAGAATAGTTTGTGTGGCAATAGTTTACTTGGTGTGTGGTTTCGCCAGACTATAATGTATGTGTTGTTGTTAACCATCGAGACAAAAGGGATTATCACGTCTTATGCTTGATAAATGTCACTTTAAATCAAAGTGGGGAAAACCATGTTCTACTGAGACAGCTGTGACTTCATGAATGTAAATCGATTTAAAGTAAAGTTATTTATGTTATTATAAACCAGCCCATCAATGCCTGGACGTTATTACGTTTGGTTTTGATGAGAATCGCATGATGCAAAAATGTTGTTTCCCTGAAAAGGAACAAGCTATTTTTCTCATATTTTTTTCTTCTGTTTGCAACCCACACGATTCTGCAGTTTTCGGCACACTGCATGTTTACAAGTACTTGTTGTGTCGGTATGACGTGGGAGGAATATCACCGTTTATTCCAGCCAGTACCTTTTTTTTAAGGATCAGTCTAATGAGGCTCTGCCAATCAATTCATGTGCTAATGTGGAGCTGGAAACTCCCTTGAATTCAGACCGGCTTTTTCTTTTTTTATGGTAACGATTGTTAAGTCAGTCATGTTTTACCTCTTGAGAATCGTAACTTGAAATTTGAGAACAGAAAGCAAAAGATTGCGTGGTTAAAATAAAAGTGTTTTGTCGCTCGCGCTCATTTGTAGAAGGCCAGTTCCTGATCGGATTGTAAATAAGCAGCTGGACTTTTAACAAGGGGGTTGGTCATGGTCCCTGATGTATTGGAGCCCATTCACTGACCTGAAGCTAGACCGAGATTTTAAATTGCCCTATTTCCTCTACATCTGTTTACATTTTCATCAGTTTACAATTTTTTCTGGTGTTTTGAGTTGATGTTAAAAATAATTTCATTATCTTCTTAACAGTGTTTTGTTTTCTGTCTTGAAACCAGGTTTTCCTTTTGCTCTTGGGAAACATTCACAAGCTAATCTGTTAGACATTTCTGTGCTTTTTCTCTCTTCATAGTGTTGCATGACATTTGTCCTCGTCACTGCTTGAAGAAAACAAATTAACCGGATCATTTGCGATGATGAAATGTGATCCATATTCACTCCTGTGGGGGGTTATTGACAAGCACCCCCCCCCACCTCCCATCCACACACAGCCCTGGCCTCATTAAAGGTCAATGTTTATCTCATTTAGACGGCCTGCCTCTTAGAGAAAGTCTGTGCACGGCCACGCACGGTTCGCTGATGGCAATCGGAAGGGAAAATTGAACCTCAATTGGATAGAAGTCTGCGACTTCCTGTTGCCCTTTCGTTATGACTGCAGGGCCTCAGAAGAGCACCGTCTTGTTTGACAAAACACTTCCATATACATGTAATTAAATAATAAATTAAAAAACAACTTGCATTCAGTGGTCACTCTCAAATATTGAAGCCCCACTGCACACGTCAATGCATATTTAAATATGTTTTAGCCACAATGGTGAACTCCCATAATGCATTTGAACCCACTGCGCTGTTTTATGACGGACGATTTTTGTAGCTACAATTCTGTGTTTAAATTCTACGTCTGTTTCTATGTAAAATTTCAAAAATTCATCGACACATGTGATAGGTTGGCTGGACGGCAAAGTATTAAGCAAGCTGTTCAGGTAACCATTACTGAGGGTTGGTGAGGGGGTTTTAACCCTCGTATGAAATGTTGAGTTTTCGAGTTCAAATGTCAATTTAAACAAGAATTAAATGCGGGTCAAAGCTATTTTTTAAAATCATATTTCCAGTTAAAGGTCGACATACGTTAGCTTGCCAACCTGTCGCTGGTGCTGGAGAAAGAGCACCAAGACCAGCAAAAATCTAGTAAGAAATCATGGGTTCTTTGACTCCTTCAACTGAAGCATACCGAAGATGTTTGTTTGTTAGTGTGTTGTGCTGTTTGGTCTTTGTATTTAGGAAGCAAATTGTGATGTTTGCTGTCGTCATGTTTTGAAAGCTTAACTCTATTTGCTCTGTTACACCGAGTATTAAGACTTGTTTTAACTAGTGTTTTTTTCTTTTTTTCCCCAGTATGTTGTTTTTTAAGCCGTACCAAAACTTTTAAAGATTAAGTCCTTTCATAAAAACAAAGTAAAACATGAACTATTTAATTGCCTTCCTTGGGTTTCCAGGGACTTTGCTCTTAAAGTGTGAACCGCACGCCACCAGTGGCTCTCTAATGACACTCCGAAGCCGTAAAAGACCAGGACCCCCGAGCCTCCCAGCACCTTCCTGTATTATTATCCTCTGGATCTTCACAGTCAAGTGTTTGGCTTGAGAGGAATGTGGCGTGAATTTAGCAGCTGGTCGAGAACTAGGTTTACCGATATTCTATGGCCGAGCACTTTTGTGACATTCTCGGGGTCTGCTGATGTCATCCCGTGTGCGTCATGGACGATCTGCTGACATCAGCAAGGGCTTACTTCCAACCACTTTAACCAAGATGAATTTTTAAAGTCATTTAAAGAGTAAAAGTAGTCTGAAATCCAACTTCCCTTTCTAATTTTAAGGGGGAGACCAGTGTTTCATTTCGGCTTCCTGTTATCTGCGTGTGACTTCACACTGAGAAATTTATAGAACCTTGTGAAGTTTTATTTTCATCAATGGACGCATGTTATGACGGCAAACTCGCAGCCAATGTTTGTTTAGATTACACGTTCTATCAGAGTGACTCAGTAGTTTTTTTTAGTTTGCCCACTAGACCTTGATAGCAAATATGAATGGAATACTGCTTATTCACAACTTAAGAAAGTAAAGGTTATTTGTAAAGCGTCTTGCTAGACCAGGGTCACAAAGCGCTTCAACAATCACAAACAATAAGAGACTCTTAAGTAAATACAAGTGACGTATTTGTTATCCTAGTGTTCTCTTGAAGACACTCAAACACTTCTATGTTTGTTTTTAAATTGTCAACAGTAGGTTAAATAAGAAATCACATTTTCCCAAACCATCCTTCCCTTTTGATAGATTTATTAGCCCAGAAATGAGACGGTCAAGTCTGAGAATTTCCCATTTGAGTCAGCAGCTGCTCCCACCCTTAACCTGACATCACGGAGCACAGCTTCTGTTGCCTAGCAACACTGACAGCTGCCAGCAGTCCAGAAACCCAACGTATCACGAAGAATGCAATCCAGAGATCAGAAGGTCGGTATTGTGTGGGTCGGCTAATGTGCATATTCAATAATTCATATTCGTTAAACAACCTACAAGAATAAACGTGTACCATTATTTTCAATGCCAATTTTATAAGATACATTTCCAACAAATGGAAAAGACCGTACACATAGTACAAATCTTGAGTTACATTTTTCATCTAAGGCAAACTTTCAGTAAAAAATAAATGACAAATGAAGTCAAGTGCAAAACGATACTTGCTAAAAAAGTGACACATCTTTTCCTTGATTTTCTGGAACTACTGTTGTGTTATCAGTTTTATTTTGATCTTTAAAGTATATACTTTATTGAATATTGTTTTGGTTGTTTAAGCGCTTTGTGACCCTTGTCTAGAAAAAGCGCTATACAAATAAAAATGACTTACTTACTTACTTACATCAATCTACTGTTCACTGCCATTGTTACTTTTCAGTTTTTCTTTAGGAAAAAGATCAAGTTTTGGAACAGTTTTTTGGGATCAAAAGATGAAACAATGTTTTGATCGCTGCCACAAAATAATCCAAGTTAGACACCAAGCCCTTTTATTCGGTACAGTCTTCATCGGTTTCCATACCTTTTGTGCTAGTTTCTTTAATTATACATGTTGAGGAGCATCTCCTAACTTTTGCTAAGAAGAATGTTATTTATCTTGGAAGCAGTTTTTACAACGCCATCCCTTTTCGATTTTAGAGTTCTCAATTTATTGTGAGTCTCCAACAAACTAGTTTGAGTCACCAATTGGCTACCGATGCGGTACTTCTCTGCTCAGGTTGGGTTGTTTTTCCCCTATTTTCTGTCAAACATCTGGACTAAACACTGACAGTTCACTTCCTCACAAAGATGGAAAATGGGTCTAATCCAGAATAATGTTGTGGTTCGGTTGTATTGTTTCTCTGGAGATATCCAGGAGCATCTAAGGGATCCGTGTTGCAGAAAGAAAGCCCCCCTGAATTCCGATAGTAGGTTTCCTCAGGAGTCTCGGTCCTCACTCGCGTGTGGTGAAAGGGAATCCATGAGAAAAATGTGGGTCTGGAATTTATTGTCCTGGAATGTCACAACAGGATTAACTATGCAAGTGGCTATGGCAACACTGCGTGGCATGTGCCTGTCAGGAGGCCCGCGCCCACTTCTGTCGCTCGCGTCTTAGGATCTGAGCAACTGTACGGGGCAGGTGCCCCCCCAGAAGCCCGCCCACGGACTCACGGAAACAGCCATCCGGCGACCATTGTCACGTCATGGAGCGTGTCGTGGCGGGCCGGGGATGGGATTTTATTCTTTCTGAAGTGCTAAATGACAGCGACTTGAACATAGAGCAGCTGGAATTACTGAACAGCCGAAGCTTGTTTATACTCGGACAAACCTGTTGAGCAAGTTGAATCAAAATACATTTTGCGTCAGCTTGAACCTGCCGCTCTGTTTCCCAGCCCCGGCACCGAGGGAAACCTTATCACAGTCCGCACATGGCAACACAACGTATGGTTTTACGTAGTAGTTGTCTACAATAGGGAATGTTTACTGCTACTGCAAACTTTGATCAACCGTTTCACTAATGTGTTGAGGAGTTCTTGAAACTTTTACATTCTAATTTGATCACTTTAACCTCAGGGATTACTGATCAAGCTTTCTGGACTTAAGTAGCAAGTGGTTTTGCACTGAAATACTTTGATACTTTTGTCTTTACGATTCTGTCTTTAATACTAACTACTTATAGGGCTATGGTTTTCCAGTTTTAGGCTGGTAATATAGTTATGTTTTGCTTTTCTACCCACCAAAGCCATGTAAAGCAATGCCTTTGTTTGCAATCACTATTCAGATGAGTGATTTATTATCGATGCAAATATTTTGTTCCTTTATACGGGACTTTACGTGAAGCAGAACAGAAGTCCTGCTTCCTTTTCTGTTAGAATCCAAGACACCTTAAAGGATATGTGACAAATAATGATGTTTCTCTCTTTGCTTTTCTATAGGATTGATATATAACATCTTTAATTAAAAAATTGATTTATGATGATAATGTGTCATCGCCGCGTCCTTCTATAAATTAATGTCGGTGCCCTCTCTAAAGAAAAAAATGAGAAGCAATGAGACATGTTGATACTGAGCTCACCTGTACAGGTACAGTCATGATGAGCCATGTTGCGTAAATCCCAGTCTTACTTGAATCTGGGATGTTTTCTTTCCCAGACATAAATTACTTTCCCCTGGTTTCCCTTTGAACTAGCACTTGTGTAGAGAAATGACCATATTTAGCTATCAAAATGGTCTTTACAATATTTATTTATTCTTCAGAAATGACAATATAATCATGTATTTTAGACTTGGGTTTAGATAGAAGTGTGGACAGAGTTAGACAACACAACACGAAGGTGAGAGGGTATAAATAAATACTGTGTAAACATGGATGAGCGGCAAAAGCCCCGAAGACACGCATGCTCCGGTCACATGACTTTATGTAAACACTGGACGGGAGTAGTTTTTTTTTTTTAAAGGTCCTTTCTGTCATAACATTTACATCTCTATCCAAACACACGTACTGTAGTAGCTTTAATCAGCAATAATAATCCAAATCTTTGAATGAACATCTGTTTAAAACAATCCAGCGAAAGATGCTTGATTATTAGTCGAGGGTTATTCATGTTAAATGAGTATAATTAAATTGTCCTCATTACAGTGGCTCTACATGGTTAGCTTCATGTACAGTAAGTATTACCGATGAGCCTTGTTGTGGACGACTGTTATCTAATTGAATTCATTTAGTCATGTTATGAGACAGAAATAATCTCAACCACATGTTATTTTTAGCACTTCAGTCAGAACCAACATGCGGGCTGAGGACCACAAGTGGCCTTTTCCTTGTATTAACGTGGCCCACATGAAGTATATGTCAACTTTCTAACAAAAATCCCAAAATTGGTTGTTAAAAATGTTAAATGTTCTATTGTGTTGTATTAGTCATTTGTGTATTCCTACGAAGTATACAGCAAAAATACGCATCACGTATCGACATACAGATTGAATGATACAATGTATTGTGAATACTGTAGGAACAAGGATAAATTTGCAGTATTGTCAAGTACTTGACTCTGGTGTTGCAAAATTTACAGACCACTTGACAAAGTGTTAACAGTTTTATTTAGTTTTGAAATACAAAATATGCCCTTACATCAGCTTTTAAAAGCACGGCTGTATCCTCTTGTCCTCAGTCATCGCCGGGATTTCATTGTTCCTTTTAGCTGCAGAAGACAAAATGAATGCTGCCTACTGGCTGAAAAGTTCCATTGCAACACAATAAATGAACACAACCAGTTAATATACGCATGTTATGTAACGTTTAAACTTATTGAAGTATAAACCATAAAAATAAATACCATTGGGGGAAAAAGTGCTGTTGAATGTCGATTTAAAAAAAAAAATTTTTAAGCGTAGCTTGTTTTCTTACACACTTATTGACCTTTTAAAGTATATATTTTAACTGTGTATTGTATTTGGTTGTTAACGTGCTTTGTGTGACTCTGGTCTAGAAAGGCGCTTTACAAATAACCTTTACTTACTTACTTACTTAATATTGTTTAGGTAATCCCTTATCCTTTATTTACTCTCTTATTTTATATGTTTTAATTATTATTTTAATTCAATTATCAGCTTACACGGTAGGCTTTCTAAACATTTTACATAATCCTCCTTGCGTCCTGCGAAAATAAAGGAAAGTTAGACAAAAACATTTCTAACTCTTGACTCTTTTTTTCCCAGATTGACTCGGCTCTGTGGAGAAGTTTGTCTGATTCTCCTCCATCAAAGTTCCCAAATGAGGACGAAGCGTTCTCGTGGCCGAGGCCGAAGACGGTGCTCCTGCGCCGCACGTCTCACGGCTTCGGCTTCACCCTTCGCCATTTCATCGTCTACCCGCCCGAGTCCGCCCTGCACTGCTTCCCGGTAAAACATTTTTTTTGGTTAACCGCATATGTCCTCATTGTTGCTTATGGATTAGGAGGAACAAAGTCTATAAATGTTGCAGTGAAAGCTCACGGGTGTAATTCTGTTTCCACAGGAGGAAGATCACGGCCGCAGAGGTAAGCAGAAAAATGCGACCGTTCCTCCCCCTCATTACTGCTGAGTCAGAGCTGTGCCTCTGACTTTTAGTCACTCTTAATCCGTCCTCTCTGTGCGTCCATTAGCTTCCTTATGCCAGGAGAATAATGTAGCCACTCTGTGTCACTGACCTTTGTGGAGGCCTAAAAGGTTTGGTCAGCACCACCTGTCTCACTCTGACCTCTCTATTGTTTTACTTGGCTGCTTTTTGGCCCTCTTCCCTGAAAGCTGTTCAATATGGGACGGTGTCAAATTTAAAAAGGAGGAACTCGTTTTTTTTTACCTCATTTTACTAATGTATATTTATATTGCTTATGATGCCAGATTTGCTGTTATCGAGGGGTGTGTATTTTGTCACTGATTAACTTCTCTGCTGATGAGGCGTTCACTGGTGAACACAGTGTTCCTCACTGCTGCACCTGTAGCTGGTGTAAGGATACTCCCTGCTCTGGACATGCTGACTTCCATCATCGTCTTGCTGAGGAAGTCAAGTGTGATTATTGCATGTTAGGGAAAAACAACAAGCATCTAAACACCATTTTTAACATTCCTTAGTCCTCATGTAATACAATTTCTGGATTCTTTTTTACACGCTTGGTTTTCTCACCTCATATATTAGTTATAGTTAGTGATGTAGTTATACAATTAAAGTTATATTTTCACTGTTTGTTTATTCTAATATGTATGTATATTCAATATGTATTTATTTCTGTTAACTTGCTGTTACTACCTAAATTCCCCACAGTCGTAAAATAAATATATTATCTTGTATTACCTTCATTACCTTTAGTCCATTATATATATATATATATATATATATATATATATATATATATATATTTGAATTATAGTCGCACACTCTGTGTTTTTTCTTATATGTATTTATATTCAATTTTATTCCGTTTCTTCCATGAACCTGCTGCGGTTACAACCCAAATATCCCCACAGTGCAACAAATAAAGGAGTATATTATCTTTCATTACTTCGAGCAGTTATATGTTTGCATAACTTTACTTAAGTCCATATATATATATATATACACAAGAATTTAATTTGCACTATTGAAATTCTGCTTTAAAAAAACAAATGTCCCAACTGTGGAACAAGAAATATATTATCTTATTACTTCCAACAGTTATTTTTGGCATTTAACACCTCAAGTCCATTATTATTGTGTGACAGCTTCATAATAAATAAAAATTTGATAAGGGGTATTCTTTTAATATCCAAAATCCCTTCGTATATGAGGTTTTTTAAGGTGAAACAGTCGTCAACGAAAAAAAAAAAAGTGCAAGGATGCAGTCCCACAGCTCTCCACAGGGGAGCGCAATAGTGCGCCTGTTGCAGGATTACATAATGAACGTCAGGTTGTGATTCAGGGTGAGTAATCTCATGAGCGTGAGCGTTTGAACAAACAAGTGAAGGCAGGAGTTTCTATGAGGCCATGACTTCATAAGAACCAGGAATGATATGCATTTTCCACCAGACATTGTTGATTATTTTGAAATTCGACACATTATTTCCAAGCTGTCACATCCTGGTGTTGACTTTTTATCTCTTTCATTCTGTTTACGGGAACTTCTCAACTGTTGTCGTGCCCAGAGCTATTTATCACTTAATAAGGAACGTGTGGGATTGCAGCATCTCTCACTCCCGCCTCCATTTTCCTCAAACCACTTCCTTTTTCTTTCCTTTTCTATTTAAGTTGTTTTTTTTTCTTCCTGCTCCACAATCAGCAGCTGCTAGGAAACAAGAGCAGCGTCAACAAAACTTTAACAGCCTTTCTTTTGCTTTTAATAACCTGAATGCCTGCGAGCAGATCATTTTATATTTAGTGTTTTTCTTTCAAATGCGAGAATTGTTTCTTTCTTCAATTCGTTTGTGACACAAAATCATCTGTGTTATGTCGAGTGGTTGCCTTTAAGCCTTTTTAAGGGCTTAGGTTCATATTGGGGTCATATTTGACTTCTCACGATTTCAACCAGCACTATAAAAGTGGTCTATGATAATCTAATAGAAGAAGAAATTGCATTTTTTTTAGTAGCATGATCTCTACTTTATGGTCACCAGGGAGACAACGGAATAGGCCGGAACCAATGGATACCATTTTTGTAAAGCAAGTCAAGGAAGGAGGGCCTGCACATGGAGCTGGTCTCTGTACAGGTACATCATTATTTTTTATAACCCTTTATTTTTGTCTCCCAGATAATAATGCGTCTCCTTCCGTCCTGATTGTTTCCTCAGGCGATCGCATCGTGAAGGTGAACGGAGCAAGCATCATTGGTAAAGCCTATTGTGATGTCATATCCCTTATACAAGACAGGTGAGCATTTTATATTTAAAATATTTATCGTATTGGATCGCCTCTCTAAATCCACTTTCTGTCTCGCAGCGGGGAATTTCTCGAGTTGTGCGTGATGCCGAAAGATGAGGACATACTGCAATTGGTGAGTTTTTCAATGTTTCTTTTTACTTCTCCTCCTGCTCTAGTTCAGACTGCAGTCATATGACTCTATCCTGTCAAGAGTCTCCTATCTAGGGCTCATAATGAGGCCAAAGGAGCTCTTATGTCCTAAAAAGTTACTGCAGAAATGTCCTCATTACGCTGCGGAGCCTCAATTTGAGGCCTCTTTAGTGGAAAGCTGCTCTACTTTAACATGTTTTTTGTAGTTAAAACTCCCTCTTTTTACAATCAGTTTTGTCAAATATAGTTGAGAATGAATTGATTCCATCTCTGTCGTGGATTGGTTTGACTTAAATGGTGCAGTATTTGCAAGTAAAACACTAATAAATGAACCAAAAAGATGCTTTTGAATTATGGCAAATTCGCTCACCTGGTTTCTTTTATGGTCTTTGTAGAATATATGTGTCTCGAAAATATACAAACATTTAGTGAAGTTGACTCCATACACAAGTGGTCGGATTTTGATGCTGGCATAGCATTGTTGACAACTATTAATGTTGCACTGTTTAATAACCTTTGAGGGAAAAAAAGTTAAACCGGCTTTTCAACTTGACACCAGGGAACACCCTATTAGGGAAACTGACACAATGAATGAAAAGTATTTTCTACAGTAACAATTTAACTTTTACTTTTCGTCGAGTCTAAGTCCTGTCATACCAGCTCAAATAATTGGCAGAAACACTGAGCTGCCTGGATTATTTTCTTGCACTTGTTGCGACTGGTTTAGAGTTGGAGGATGTATGCCATTATTAAATGTTAATATTTATCATTAAAATTAGGTTGTTTTTTTTTCACTTGCATTGAATTTTGTTTTCGTTGCACAGATTGTTAAAGTGGGTAATGTCTGACGTGCATGACAAAGGTCGTCAGTGGCGACAAAGTTTAGACAGTAGAGTTGTTGGCTTGTGGCCTCAGAAGTTGCAGGTTCAATACCGGCTCCGGATAAGATGTCTCTGAGCAAGACCCTTAACCCTTGTTGCTACTTCCTTGGTTCTCTGCTCGCAGACATTGTTAGCATTTTGTCGAGCAGCATTTAGAAGGTCAGAGCCGGTCTACGGCGACGGGAGCGTGAAGAATAGTTTAATGGGAAAGTATGAAACACTCTGATCTTGTTTTGTGGCGTCTCGGGGATGAGATAGTTGTGGTCACGAGTTTCCATAAGTAGGTTTTACAGATCAGATTAGTATTGATTTTTGTTTTAACCTCAAAACCGTGGAACACATCAGGCAAAGCTTAAAAGCAAATGGGTAATTTTCACCGGATGCAAGACGGGTTATTGTTGTGAAATGGCGTTAAGTAACTCTTTTTATGATCCTGTTTGAATGAGTCGCATCCTGAGTGACCATCTGAAAAGAATAAAAGTTTAGAGAACACCCTTATTTCATGCCTATTATTGGCCTCATTGTATCTCATATTATCATAATTTAAAATCACTTTTACTGGTTTCTGGGATTTATTTGCCTTAAGTTTCTCAACAAACAATACAACCCAGAGCTAACGTTTGCCAGCGGCCTCGGCTAGTATTTGAGTGAAATTGAAGTTGCACTCGGCTATGTTTCAGTAAGTGCTTTACTCTGATGGAAGATTTTAGTTCCCAGGAGTTTATTTTGTCCAGCGGTCAGTTAGATTATCCATAAATGCTCCCCTGTGTGTTCTTTTATAGCCTGCAGGTTGACGATGAATAATGAATATAAACATGAAATATAAATGAGTCTTGATAAAAGGTGTATTTGTTTATTTGTCTATAAAGTGCCATTGCATGGGTGGATTTAACCCCTTTAGACCAGGAGTGGGCAATTACATTTCTTGGAAGGCTATTATATTATGTGACTCTTGTGCGGGGGCGTCAAGCCAAAAAGAGAGACAGAAAAAAATCAAGACATTGTATGAGTGAAATTAAAAACGTGAAGGAATACCAAAGTCCAAGGGCAAAAAAGGAAAGAAAATAAGTCTTTTCTGCCACGACAATCAATCAACAATAAAATAAGATCTGTAAAAAAAAAAGCGATACATTTTATTTCTCTTGTCTTTATTTGACAATGTCATTAATATTCAACAGCACTGTATCAATTACACATTAATATACATTAATATATACATTAAGATGACTGAGGATGAGAGGATGCAGTCAACTCCAGCAGCTTTTTAAGCTGATGTTTGGATATATTTTCGCTTCGAGGAATATCATGAGCTGAATATGTAATATTGAATCGTACTGTGAACTAATGATATTGAATCGTATAGTATCGTGAGATTCGTGTATCGCTACATCCCGTATCGTCAATACTTTCTTTTATTTGCATTTGCATTTACTTGAATCTACTGTTGAGAATGGGGATTTTGTAATATGGTGACGACTTTAAATTCTTAAAAAAATTAAATATATCGCATCTCCTAGAGAATCATATAGTATTAAAATATATCGTATTATATAGATGGATAGATAGAACTTTATTTATCCCTCTGTCCTATATTATAATATGTAATTTAATGTAAGTAAGTTAGTCATTTATATTTATAGAGCGTGCTTTTCGAGACCAGGGTCACAAAGCGCTTAAATAATCGAAACAATACTCAATAAAATATATACTTAATAGGTCAAGATCGATTATTTCCAACAAAAAAAAACCCAACTAGGCATGGTTTATTTGAAAAGGTTTAATCTTATTTCTCAGTTTCTCTCTGTTATTACGCTTCAAAGGTTGCTACATTTATTTCAACACGTGACCAGATTATTTTCTAGGGACCCCGTGTATCGGTTAATAAATCTCACCATGACAGAGATGCTGTTGCTAGAAGATGCTACAGATGCTAGCTCACTGACATCACATTGTAGGAGGCAACGCGCCGACTGCTCGGAGATCAGCGGCAGTTGCTTAGCAAAGATATGTAGCGGATAAATACACAGAGCTCAGAGAGAGAGAGAGAGAGAGAGAAAGAGAGAGGGAGAGGGGGATTTGCGAGACAGCGAAGAGAACGCTGAAGGATAGAGCGAGCAGAAGCCCGGGCGATGGAGGATGGAATAAAACAGCTGATTGCGTGGTGTTTCGAACAGGTTGATGCCGGAGGAAAGGGAGCGGAGAGTGGGAGGAAGGGAGGGGGGGCAGCATCACAGCTGAATGTATTATCAGCAGCTGCTGCTTCTGTCATGTGAGCAGCTGAGCAGGGCGGGGAGAGGTGGACTCGGAGAGGCACCTTGTTCAGTCAGCGTATTCCCACCGAAAGATGGATACGTCGGCGGCGTGAGACGCCGGCTCCTGCCATCATCCCGCCCCGGACAGACTGGCACAAGGCAGGTTGTAACGTGGCAACCCCCCCCCACCCCCCACCCCACCCCGCTACATGTACGCGCCTTCATCCCCGTGTGCCGGCGGTCCGTGTATTTTTAGCATGTCAACTCAAAGCGTCGCCGTGGCACCCACCCTCTTTTGAGCCTCGCTTTCATTTTTACATTCTTTGCTTTTTTCTTCTGCTGCCATCTTCTCCTCGACCACCACCACCATCATCCTGTCAAGTTCATAATGCCGTCACGTTTGCTCGCTCTTACAGCTGACGCTTTTTTTTTCTGTGCCAGGGGGTAAGAATTTGCACTTCCGATCTCGCATGTTGCGCTCGTGTCACGTTGTTGCTCTTCGTCGCTCGTAACAGTCAACAGTTTTCTCGCCGAGATCCGAGCGTGTGGACGGCAAGGGATGGCGATGCTCCTCAGCTGCAGTACCTGTTAGATCCAGCTCTCCAGTTGGCATCTTGTTGGCATCTCGCCTCACTCCGCTGTCAGATATGATTAGCTTGAGAAAGGCCAGCGACCTCTGAACCCGCTGCTTCGCTCAAACTGGGAGTTAACTATCACCCAAAGACTGCAGCCTCATTTATATAAAAGTAGGATAGTCAAAAATCTGAGCCTACCTTTTTTCTTGTTGCTTCAAACCATATGTGTCGCTTTTGTGAAATGGTGTTGTGGAGAAAAAATGTTTATTTTAATCAGAATCAACAGTTCAGTAGGAGAGATCTTTAAACCTTGGCAGGTAATCAAGCGGGCTAAAAATAGCATTTTCTCAGTGAGGCTCAGGGACTTCCTGTCTGTCTCGGGTTATTAACCGTCTATCAAAGGTATGTGAAAGGTGTTCATGACACCTGTTATTTTAATGGCCGTCTATCAACATGCTGTTAAATTGACAAATTCCTTAAAAGGTAATCGAGGAGTGTATCATGTGACGGTGTATTTAAACGGTGGACGTTGCGACGAGGAGCGATGAGCAGATGAAGACCACTGACTGAGTTTCAGACACCTACGCTCATGCATACTGCTACTTCATTGCCCACACACCAGCATCCCGTAGTGTTGATCATGCCAAGCGTGACTTCGTGCGTTAGCTTCTTGTGTATTGCATGATGTCTGATGGGATGTCGCTCTCTTTTTTTTTTTCTTCAGGCCTACTCCCAGGATGCCTACATCCGTGGCCAAAGCAGTTACAGTGGAAATGCCTGTCACATTCCGGTACCACCCCCCATATGCTACCCCAGAGTAGACTGTAGGCCGACGGGCATGTCCCAGGCTCCCGACTTGGCGTCGCCGGGCTGCAGAGGGTCATCGGCAGCCCCCGACTATGGATACCGCAAGGAAATCACTGTGCCCCCTTCTCCTCCCCCTCCTCCTAAAGCATATCCTAAAAGCCAAATGGCGGTCTGTATGCGTAACGATGGTGTAAGGACTGTGGTGGTTCCACCTGACGCCGCCCACATGGGCCGTATGGCTCCTGCCCAAAGAATGGATTTTATCGACCCTGCTTTTGTCAGGCGGCCGGCGTCACTGGCTCAGTATCCTCACCAGAGAAAGATGGACGTTTATCCCGGCGGTCCAGGAATGGTCCTATACGGAGGGCCTCCGTCCCACCACCCGGTCAACAATCAGAACATCGACTGGCGCACTTATCAAACCTACAGAGAATACATCGACAACAAGGGCATCCACCCCCACGGCAGTCGGACTATACAGGAGCGGCTCGACAGCCTGCGCTCGGCCAGTCAACCCTTCGGCGCCGCTCACCACATCCCGCGGGGAGACTGGATCCCCAACGGAATGCGACGGAGGAGCACCTCTCACGAACGATCTTTCCAAGGCCCCCCGCCTCACTTTCAAATCCCCCCCCGCAGTGCCTCACAGGACCGCATCAGTGGCGCCGAAAGGTTGAGTCAAGGAAGGAACTGGCCACCGCGAAGCACGTCGCAAGACGGTCTCGTGCACAAAGCCCGGGCGCACTCCGTGGACTATGTCGAGGCAGTTGAACTGTCCCAGCCCACCCGTAGAGATTCAAGGAAGGGGTATAGCCGGACAGACCTCAACGCGCGGCCCAGCAGGCAGCCGGTGCCGAGGCACGCCATGCTTTCACGGCCATCTTTCGGACCCAACAGTGGCTTAAGAGCGGTACAGAATCCTTCCGTTTATTCGAAGGGACCCGAGTCTCGCTCCTCACCCTTGCTTCCAGACAAACACTTACACTTTGGAAAAAGGACAAGCGCTGAACATTCTCTTTCTGACCAAAGAGTTTTAGTCAAAGGTACTCATGCAGCTCACTCTGTCCAGCAGGGAATGAACAGGGTGCGATCGGAATCTCTGAACCCGGTTGAGGCCAACAGAGACCTTTCTTCGGTCAGCCATAGATCGGCATCGTGCTTGACGGCCAAACAGATCGGCCAGAAGCAGAGCAACGCCCAACAAAGTCACAAAGATTCTCACAGTCAGGTTAACGGGCGGTCCGCCTCGGACACGGGCGTCGTCCTCAGGGAGAAGCCTCCGTCGGGAAAGAACCCGAGCCCTCTGCGTCACCCCTCGTATATACTCGCTGTGAATGACGAAGGGACGGACCCGAGTAAAGACGTGGTGGCGTGTTGGCTTCCTAACGACGCCCGGCGCGAGATCCACATGCGACGACTGGAGGAACAACGCCACACCTCCTGCTCCAGCAACCTGGACGAGTCCCTCGACTCCATTCCTTTCATCGGTAAGAGCTCACTACTGAAGTTATCAATGTCAATCTTGATCATGGGCTTTGCTATTGGTTAGGAAGATGCTATGGGCTCTTCATCAACAGCAACTTCTTTGGAGGCTTTTCCTCTAGGGTACTAACTTCTACTTTTTAAAAAATCTAATTAAATTGTTGAAAGATTCTGTATGTTGTTTTTCAATTATTTTTTTTTAAATTAAATTTAAAAAAATCCTAAAATTATTTTAAACGTATTGGCTTAAAAAGATTAGAATAAGTATGATTTAGAGTTTTTGTTTGAGAAAATCTAGTCAATAAAAGGATGGGACAAAAACAATAATGAAAATTAATTCTGAAAGAAACTGAAAACAAAGCGACAATTGCACCTTTTCTTTTTATTGTAACAGGGTTTTCTTTTTTTAATTTAAATGTAATTTTGGCCAAATGAGTTCCAATGAAGATTCATAGTGGATGCTTTATTACTTACTTACTTACTCACTTACTTATATGACCTTTTTTTTAGATGCAATGTGTTTGCTTTAGATTTACACGACAAGAAATATAACCAAAAACCAACTGAACCAACAGAATTAGTGTTGTTTTTAAGCATGGTTGAATAACCGCATGAGCTCTGTTTTAACAGAACAAGATGACATTTTGTACTTTGCAGGTGAGCTGTATCTGGGTCAGCGGGGATGCTTTAAGATTTAAGTTACACTCACGGGAGTTAACTAGGAAAGAAAGGTTTCGTGTCAGGGTAACAACCTTCGGAATATCAATAGAAACGTTCTTGTGTTTGGCATGAAGCCGGACTCAAAGGTAACGGTTGCAGAGAGGAGATCACTGGACAAACTACTGTCCATCATGGATGATGACAGTCATCCTCTGAACACTGTCGTCAGAAAGAATAGACTAATAGACTAAGAGACTCATTCATTCCTCGTGTTATTAGGCTGTTTAATTCAAGAGTTTGGGGGCAGGAATGGAGTGAAAACATGACTCAGATTCCATGTTAATTTTTGTGTCCTTTGTCTTTGTTACTTTTCTTTCATCTATGTTTTTTATCTTTAGGCTTATATTGTGTCATCTTGCACTTTCTTTTTGGGTTATATCTAAAGCGCCTTTCTAGACCAGGGCCTCAAAGAGCTTTAACAGAAACGTTGGTCTTGTTCTTTGTGAATCTATTGTCTGTGTTGCTGGCTGGATTAACAATTTCCCGAAGGAGACCTACTTGTCTATCTATCTAACCATCTATCTAATCCATCTAGCTATAATTTCTACTTCCTAAAAGTCTCGTGCGCTTGAGCTGTTCGTCAGTCCAGGTGCAAACAGAGGAGACAGTGACGGCCCGTAAAGTGGAAGGACCACCATTTTGGGACCGCCGCTCGGCCTTCAGACGAACAGTGTCCCGATTGAGTCGACTATCAATGGGTCTGTTTGAAAGGACACTGGTCCTCGCCTTAGTCACGTGACCCAGCGAGTACTTGAAGAGCCCGCGGAATACATTATTCTATTTTAAATTGTTCTTTGAAAAAACAATAGTGGAGTTGTCCTCTCTAAATATGCGCATATGTTTCCAGGTGTTATGTTTATCGCACCTGTAATTAGGAGATTTTCTTGAGAGCGTGTTCATGACTAATAAGAGTGTTGCGCCGCTAATATGGAGACTTTTGTTGAATTAAAACGTCCACTAAATCTGCCCAATATCCTTGAAAGAGAGCCGTTGTAATCACTGCTCACAATGGATGTGTTGTTGCCATCACAGATGAACCGGTCAGCCCCAGCGTGGACCGGGAAGCGGCTCCTATTCCCCCTTCTGCCGTGATATCTGTCGCACCTTCCATAACCACGGATCTGTCCAGCCAAGGCTCTCCCTGTCCCATTCGCAGACAGCTGTCACATGACCAAGGTAAGAAATAAAATCCTGTTTGAAATGGTCATCTTTCAGTTTTCGACTCGATTCTGTTCATCGGAGCAAACCACTAAAGTTGATTCTTATTTCCTACTTTAGAGTCACTCCGAAGTGCTTTGCTAGAATCCGACACCGCGAGTCGTTCCGAGCGTTCGAAATCCTACGACGAGGGTCTGGATACCTACCAAGATGAGGGTCGAGGGTGAGTTCGAGTTATTCTTTAATCATTATCGGTAGCTGATTTGACATATTGACTTTTTTCCCCCCATCTGTTTTTGCAGGCGATCTTCCGGTCGGCACATGCCCAGCCTTAGAAGCCTGAGAAAAGTGAGCAAGATTTTATTTCTAACTACCATGTGACCAGTCGTATAACTGGATTCAGATGCGTCTCAAGAAGTATTTGGGATGTGAATCCAAGTCAGGCACAGATCTTTAAAAAAAACACAGCATAGGGTGATTGTATAAATTTGAACTGTTCCCTGGTTTAAACGGTTGCCAAGCAACGACATTTGGTTGCCAGTTTTCACTGCTATGTTCTTCTGTGCAATGACTATAAAGAAAGTCTAAAGTATAAAGTCTAAAGTTCAACCTTTGAACCTGTCACTCTTAACAAATTGTCAATTCAATTAAACTTGTCGAGGATTACAGTTGTTTGTAAGTGCACTGATTAGTGGCACAGGAGTGCAAATATACACCAGTGTATTTGAACAGGATCCATTTGTTGAATTTTCACAACCTACAATGAAGATTTGTTTCTTCCCTAACATCACTTCAGGATCCTCTTTGTTAGAAACCTTTGTTATCTAGTCTACAGAAAAACTGGGATTTGCTCTCGTTGTATCTTATTTCACTTTTTAAGTTGAATCTGTTTAATTAAAAATGTACATTTTTCTGAAGGTTTTAAATATCTTTTTGTTTGCAGGCTCTCGATGGTCATAAATCTTCTGGGGAATCTGCTAACCGGAGAGACTCTTCAACTGACATATTTGCTGACTCCACTAAAGAAGGATTGCTCAACTTCAGGCAGCGTAGTACGGATAAAAGCAAGGTACTTCTCCAATCAATCTAAATGTGTGTGTGTTCACCTCTTGAACCATGGAAATAGAGAGTCGCCTTGCTACCGGGGGTGTTGATTGGCAAGAATCTGGCAATACGATACATATCATAATACAGGCGCAGTACTATATGTTATGATACTGTAGTAACAAGAATAGATTTTTTCGAGAACTTCACTCTGGTGTTTCAGAATTTACAGAACACATGACTTAACAAATTCCTAACTGCGTAACTGAGTCTTGAAAACCAAAATCTGTCAAAAAAAAACTGCTAGAGTCGACTGCATCCTCTCATCCTCAGTTAACTGGCAGGATTTCATTGTTCTTTTTAGATAAGGACGACGTAATGACTGCTGTCAAGTTCCCCAAAAAAAACTGCAGTTAATGTTTGCATGTTAATTGTACATAAAAACTTGTTTGTTATTCGAATTATTGAAATATAAAACATAAAACAACTATGATGAAATAAAAATATTTCAAATTATAAAAGAAAAAGAATCCATGAATATCGATACAGTATCGTGACAAGAACATGCGCTCTTTTTAGTGAATCAATATCTTCCTACTTGTTATCTTGTTTTTAAATCAAACCCACATTTGGATGTTTTAAAACGGCTGAAGAATGAAGACTTTCATCCCCTGCTGAGATGTTTCTTGGCTGCTTCCCCGGTTTCATTCCTTCCTTTGCATGGAGAAAATTAGTTTAATACAAATAAAAATCGTCCTTGTGCGCTACTATCGGGTTCATGGTTTGCTTGTTTTGACTGATTGTTTATTTTTTTAATACCTTGTTTTAGTAAATGTACTCTTAACTTTTGTCTGCAGCGTGTCGGTGGAGGGATGAGATCATGGAAGCAGATGTATACAGTCCTGCAAGGGCACACGCTGACCCTCTACAAGGACAGGAAGGAGGCGCTCTCTCATGTTGCGATGCAGGCCGAAGAGGAGCCTCTGCGAATGAGCATCAAGGCCTGCCTGATCGACATCTCCTACAGCGACACCAGGCGCAAGAACGTGCTGCGACTCACCACCTCGGACCGCGAGTACTTGTTCCAGGCGGACGGGCGAGAAGAAATGCTCACCTGGATCCGAGTCATACAGGAAAACAGTAACGTCGATCACGAGGTGAGCTTCAACAAACGAGGATGATTCACTGCCGAAAACCCCCTTAATTGCCGGAGCATGATTGTCTTAAGTAAGATTAGGCATGTTTAAACCACCTCAACGTGTTATGATAGGTTCACACAGTGTTATTTAGTTTTAAAGATCCCACCATGAAGGACCAGCAGCACTGAAAAACAACAAAATTGTCATGTAAAAAATGATGATATTAATAAATTATGAATAGACAATAACCAAAAGGTACATAAATACATCAATATTGAATATAAAACAATCAGTCTGTGTATTAACTAGGGGTGGATGAACAATCAAACTAATCGCTTATTATTCGATTTCATTAAAATTGGAAAATATCACTCTTTTAAGAAACATCTTAAGACTTTTTTATTTGTTCAGGCTTTTCCTTGATTTTCTGGAACTCCTGTTGTGTTCTCAGTTTTATCTTGACCTTTAAAGTTTATACTTTATTGAATATTCTTTCGATTGTTTAAGCGCTTTGTGACCCTGGTCTGGAAAAGCGCTATATAAATAAAATTGACTTACTTACTTACTTACTTACTTATTAAACGATGAGATTAACTATTGAGTCACGCAGAGGCGTGTTTCCATCAGCAAGTACGTCACGATTCAACATCTCACTGAAACGTTTTTTCCCAGGATCTATGAACGTGTGTGACGTGATGTTTTAATGGAATTACAGTCAGTAGAGACAGTTCCTATAATGTGTGACTCATGGACATCACTATTTCTAAACAACAAAGTCACAGGACTTGACTAAAGGTTTATGTCATTGTTAATATTATACACCCCAGTTACAGTCATAACCCTGGTTTAACAAATTTGGGTCACCTCACAAAGAAACTTGTATCAATAGCATGTAGAGGGCAGAGCATGCATGAAGTGTAACTTTAGTTTAAAATGAGGAGAAAAATTAAAATCACGAGCAGATTCTAAATCGAAATTCATCGATTCATATAACACTTTTAATCTTAAATATTATCGTTTTTGGCAACTGGCTTTGGTATCAGACCCATATTCTTACTGTTTTAAAAATACTGAATAATGCACAAAGGCATACATTTCTGTCCTCCATAACCAAGGTGTAACCGTTGATCCATAGCGAGTCATACAAGGCGTTAATTAAATGAATTGAAAAATAATGCCTTAATTTGCATTAAAATGTTTAGAATCAAAAGTTTTAAAAATGAGAACATATGATGAGTAAGATTTGACAAACAATCGCAACGACGTAACGAAAAAGCATCAGATGCACTTTGCCGTTTTGGAAAGAGGCGTTTACTTTGGAAAACATGAGAAGATGTAAATTTAATCAGAACTTTTCTTCATGTTTGAAAGCTTTACCAGACAACGTGGACGAGGCACGATATATTTTGTGTAAGACATAATTCAAAATCATGCCTGCATCAATTATTGATGTGGTGTTTTTTATTATTACATTTTGGCTGATTGTCGGGTTGGTATTGAATGCAATTTCAAATGGTATTTAAAAATCTCATGTTTAACTAAAGCTTTAAGAAGCCTGATAATGCACACGTTTGTTTTATTTTGTCATAAATCCCTCCCCTTTTTTCTATACGTTTCATTTTCGTTTTCTTTTGTCTTCCACAATTGTCATGTTAGTTTAGACACAACTTTATTGACAATATTTGACTGAAATCTTTCATTTCTTCACAGGACTCTGATGTGACGAGTCAAGACCTGATCAGTCGAAAGATTAAAGAATACAACCTGATGAGGTATGCAAGGCTCCTTAAATCCAGAATAAAGTGATCTCCTTAAACTGTGACCTTTATAACTCTTCTCATCTTTTCAGTGCCCCCAGCAGCAGGTCTGAACCTTCCCCCAAACCCTCCCGCCAGTCGCTCAGCATCAAACAGGCGTTCCTCGGCGGTAAAACGGAGAGCAAGTCCCACAACGCTCACTCGCCAAAGCCAGAGGATCGTCGGGCGCTAAGAGGTGAATATAACCTGCTTATTGAGTTTTTCTCTCCTTTTTGTTTCTGACCCTTGTTTATGTTTACGACCGCTCAGATGAGTCCAGTCCACCCAGGGACAGAGCCGCCTGGAAAATCGGCATCGCCGGGATCATGAGGAAGCCCTTTGAAAAGAAGCCTCCCGCCGGGGTCACGTTCGGGGTGCGCCTGGACGACTGTCCCCCTGCTCAGTGCAACAGAGTGAGTCCATCACCCCCTGCTGTGTCCCTCGTATCATTTATTTAGTTGCTCCCGTACGTGTGACGAATATTTCCCCGCATTCACTGTCCTCTCTTTCAGTTCGTCCCTCTGCTCGTGGAGCTGTGCTGCATGGTGGTGGAGGAGCGAGGCCTGGAGTACACTGGGATCTACAGAGTACCCGGGAACAACGCCTCCATCTCCAGCATGCAGGAGGAACTGAACACCAAAGGCATGGGTGACATCGACATCCAGGAAGATGTAAGATTCAACCTCTTTTTTTTTTTTTACCCAAATCATTTTGACACATCAAGTATTTTTTGACACTGTTTTTTCTTTATAGAAATGGCGGGACCTCAATGTCATCAGTAGTTTGCTCAAGTCCTTTTTCAGAAAGCTTCCAGATCCATTGTTTACAAATGGTACGGATCTCCCTGAGAAGATTAGATCGTGTAAAACACTCGACCTGAATAACCCTCTTGTTGTTGCTCCACAGAAAAGTATAATGAATTTATTGAAGCCAACAGAACAGAGAACTCTGTTGATAGATTAAAGGAGCTCAAGCGCCTGGTAAGATTCCCTTTCATTGTTGCATTGATCTTTAAAAATAGTGCTTCATTCTGCCTTTGTGTTTTTTAACAGATCTATGAGTTACCGGATCACCACTTTGAAACCTTGAAATTCCTTTGTGCTCATCTTAAGAAGGTTTCTATCAACTGTGAGAAGAACAAGGTGCGTCATCTTCACTCACTTGTTTTGATTTAGAAAATCTGTGGATCCTCACTTTGAGCGTCCATCAACCTCCACCTCATCTGTTCTCTTGACAAGCTAATCCTGCTCCTCCCTAACTGTGTCTCAACACTTCTTCTGAGCCGTTCTTTTAATACTCTGACATATATTGAAAAGTTGCGGAGAAAGTGCTTTATCAAAATAATTTACTTACTTTTAGAAGACTTTCAATGCCATTGAACATTAAAAGGTTATACATTTTGTATGATTTCTTAATACATATATCATATACAACGTTTAATAAAATACATTTTTCAGAAATTAAAATGTAAAATACATTTAAAAAAATATTTGTTTTATTTATATCTTATATATAATAATCATATTAAAATAATATCAGAATTCTTTGCCACTATATTCACCACTTTTATTAAAATAATTCTCCATAAAAATGTTTAAAAATGAAAAGAATGAAGAAAAAAACATTTAATCATTAATACCTTTTTTTCTGTTTTGATTATGACTATAGTATTTATTTTCAAAATGTTCTCATCAGGTTTTTTTTTAATTATTTTAATCATTATTATTTTTGCCTTGGGTCTACTTGCAACATTCCCACAATGCAATTTGGTTCATTTTAAATGGACCCACCCACTCTTCTCTTAAGGGCAGTTCAACCATTCTAGGAAACTTCTTCTTTCCTACATACATACTTCTCGTCTTACATGCATGAGCAGCGAACACTTTGACACGTACAAATGAGTAATGTTCGTTTTCGTCTCGTCTCCATCAAGATGGAACCTCGAAATCTGGCGATAGTGTTCGGCCCGACGCTGGTCCGAACGTCCGAAGACAACATGACCAACATGGTCAACCACATGCCCGACCAGTGCAAGATAGTGGAGAACTTAATCCAACAGTTTGACTGGTTTTTCACAGAAGAAGGCAACGAGGACCCAGTGGTAAGAAGAAGAGTTCATGGAGTATAGATGACTGTCGCTTCTAATTTAAAGTGATTTAAAATCATTTTGATGTCTTTTATTTCATATTTCACTGATCTAAGTTCCATCGCTTGTTGATTTTAATTGTTAAATATCGTCTTCAGACCACGACCGAGCAGAAAAGCACGGTGCAGTCGCAGCCGGTCCCGAACATTGACCATCTGCTCTCAAACATTGGACGTACGACGGCATCGCCGGGCGAAGTCTCAGGTAACGCCGTTGCCCTTTTTTCCTCTCGCGGCCTGAGCCTCCCAGCATATCTAAACATGCCAGCGTCATTATGCTTCTATTAACGGCACGTCACATGGAATTGTATTGACTTGTTCAATTATTTTGTTACTTGAAGTGTATTTGAAGATGCTGATAAATTCCCTCTTTTTTTAAAATTTGTGTTTGGATTAGTTGAAAACCAGATTAATTATTTCGTTTGTTTTTGTTTTGCCTCATTTGTCCAAGTTTTCATTTGTTTGCCTTTTTTATTTCCTTTGTTTTGAGTCTTTATTCCCCTCTCCCTGTGCTTCGCCATTGTCGAGACGACGACTCGTTTTCTTTCAGTTCTTTTTTTCCCCCCTTCCTCGTCTCTCATAACCCAGGCATGTTCTTTCCCAAATTTTAGCAAACAAAAAAAAAAAACAACAAAAAAAAAACGATGGAAGTGTTAACCCTTCTGACCTTTGCCCTTCTGTCTAGTGTGTTTCTCTCCCCTCTCCCTGTCCAGCACTCACACATTACCCACTCTTGACACAGGCCAAGTGGGCGGCGTCTATCACTCGATGATGTCGCTGATGGACTCTGTGTTGTCAGTGATGGACAGCTGGGACTGTAGGAGGAAGGACGAGTGTTGTGCCCAGTGTGGCTGCCTAGTCTGCAGAAACCCGCAGCTCTATTAAAATGGGGGCGAAAGGAGGAAAAAAGATTTAAAAAAAGAAAGAAAGAGAAGTCGATGTTTGTCATTTTTCCTGTGGTGTTGCACGTCTTCATATTTAAAAAACAAAAAAACAACTAGTCAATGTTGAGGAGATACAGAGCAAAGCTGCTGTTCTTGACCTGAAAGCCCTTCTGCTGTCTCTGTTGTCTCTAAAGCTGATCGCAAGGACAAGTAGCATGGTATGATCACCCTCAGGTTCTCTCCCAGTCATGTGGCGCAACCTGTCATGATGTCTGAGGGCTGGGTTTGTGGGGAGTGAGCTCAGTAGTGCGTCCATACACCTGCTCCGACACACACACACACACTCACACACACACACTGAAGCTAACGCCTGAGAGGATGAGACAGGCATGCTTTTTTTAATTTTTTTTATAGGGTTCTGTGCGGGTCCATGTATTTTTTATTTCTGGCCTTGATAGGTTTCTTTCATTTGCTTCTTGTTATATTTGTTCAACGTGTTTGTGACGTCGTTATTTGTGACCGTGTCTGGATCTATATTCGCAAATCTAAATTACAAATACAACTCCATGCCAAATATTATGTTTGATTGGTTAAGCGCTTTGTGACCCTGGTCTGGAAAAGCGCTATACAAATAAAAATTACTTACTTACAATCAAATAAACCTAAAGAGAAGGAAGGAAACCGGAGAGGTAAATACCACAATGCATGCTGGGATGTGTTGTAGTTATCACTGGATTATTTGATCTGTGATTCTGAAAATTGTAAATCATGAAGTCGTATCAGTTATTTTCAGTTCATGAGTTTGACCACTAGATGGAGTCAGTTGACGTTCCATTTGAAGCGTTATGCTATGAGTCTTTTATTATTGGAGAAGCACAGTTGTTTCCTTTTTTCAAAGTAGAATAATGTATATGAAGTCATGACGTAGAGGAAAAAAAACGTATTTCTCTTTTCTAATCATTAATGTGTTGAACATTACGTCTAGTTAAAACAAAATGTAGTTTAAAGCGTAATGATAAAATACACAATAAAGATCTCTAAATAGACAACCACAAAAAAAACACATTTGAGTCCACTGAGTATAGTATAGTAAAGTATAAATATATAATATGCTATAGAAATGTAACTATGATAAGGAGTTCTTGACTTATCACCTCAACGTCTCGACGACCCCAACTCTTTGTTTAGCGAAGGGCTTCTGAATGTTGTCGTTTCCTGATTTGCAGCTTGATTTGGAGCTTTTGTGGGTTTTGTGTTTTTGCGTCACCACCGAGAGCAAGTGCGCTGGTTCCACCACGACACACACTCAAGTCAGGGGCGCTAGAGTCGGATGTCTTTCGGGTGGCTTCGTGTGATGCTCCGTGACTGACGTGTCTGTCCTGTGATGTGCCGTCGATCCATCGTTTCCGTCACATTAGCATGAGCTGCTTTCTGTGTCTCTTTCCGAAACGCCGGGGCGACTTCTTTCCTCGTCCCCCCCGCCCCCCTAAAAAAAAAGTTTCATCCCTCTCTTCTGCTGCTTTCTCCCGTCTTCTCTGTGTGGAGAATGTTCTTCTGCTTCCATCACTCATGTCATTTACTCGCAGGAGCCGTCATGTTTTTGAACGTTGTGTCCTGCTGTCGCTGACTTTCTGCTTTCTGTCCCTCAGATTCAGCATGTTGTGACTCCAGCAAATCTAAGGTAATGATCTCTTTCACACACGTCTTCCTCCTTTACTTTAATATCTTGTCCTTGATTATCATAAAACTTCCATTTTCTAGTTAATTAAAGTGTGTTTTTTGCCATGACTTTATTAAAACAAAACAAAGCTGTCACTGTTATTTAATTGTTTAAACGTTTATCTGTATACATCTAAAATAGAAAAGTGTGTCTTCAAAAATAATCGCTTGAAATATAACATGTAGATGTTTATTGAGGGACGGCAACTCTACAAAAAACACTATTACAAATAAAGTAAGGAAGATTTTATCTTGATTGTTAATGATAAGGGGGCAGAAGACCCCCTTTTAAAAAAACATGTCCAGTATAACCCAGTTCTGTTATTACTATTTAGTTTTCTAACATCTTTTTATATCCAGTCTACTTGTGTATTTTTCGGCTAATTTAACTATTAACCATTTAAAAAATTTGGTAGAAAAATGTTTTCATCCTCTCAATGCTTTTACAGGGAACATTAAGTAAAAATAAAATAAAGATTTTTTAACAATTTATATAAAAGGGCTAAAATAGGATAAATCTTTGTTCTTTTACTCTTTATTTTGTTGTTATTTTTATTTATTGCTGCTTTTCTTACTATTGTTTTTGTAATTATTTAATCTGTGAAATGCATGTTTTAAATTAACTTTTAATAAACGTTCTGTTGGAACAACTCAGAGTTATCCAGTGAGGGAAGAATAAAGGAATATAAATCAATCTATTCGTCCCAAATTGGGGGAAATTTAATTTGTTACGGAATAATATATACATATAGTTGTGTACATAAGACATGCAGTACTGGTATTAAAAATAGTCAGAAAAACAAAAATGCAAAAAAATTATAAATAAAATAAAAATAATCATGAGGAAAATAAAAATACACACAATATTAAATTAAGTAATGAGGAATAAATCATCAACAAATAAATGTACACACCTGCTACATAGGTACATTAGTTGCTGGAGGGAGTTATAATCAATAATGCCTTTAAGGTAAAAATCTATTAATGTGAAATAAAAACTTATAACAAAGATGTAATATGTGACGCACTCTTGTCCTGCAGAGCTTGTGGGGAACAGGGAAGGATCAGTGTAGCAAAGAGATGCTTCGCTCCTCCTTCTTCGTCAGCCGCAAACGCAAGAAGCCCAAGGACAAGGCTCTTCCCAGCAGCTCGGACGACGACCTGGACGCCGTGTTCCTCAAGAAAGAGCTCCCGGGGGAGAGGTCTCCGCAGACCCCGTGGTCCCCGGACAGCCGGACGGAGGAGGAGACGGACGACGCCAGCGAGAAGGAGAAAGACCGGACCAGCTCGGCGGAGCAGCTGGACCAGTCGGACAGCAAAGAGTTCCTCGCCGACGGCCTCTCCACCGCCGTGCCTTCTCGCCGCGACTCGCCCAAACCTCAACCGGGCTCCCCGTACGCCTCCCCCTCCCACTCCCCGCGGCTCAGCTACCACATCCCCATGAGCCACCAGACCTCGCTCTCGGACCCGCACTACGACGACACCGTCTCCGACCTCGGCACCATGAACAGCACCAGCTCCCAGGCCTCAGCGCCGAGACTGCGGCGCAGCAGCAGGACGGCCGCCCCGGGCTCGGAGGCCGGCGGGAGCTTCCTCGGGGCGGAGGTCTGCTCCATCACCTCGGACTACTCCACCACCTCGTCCATGACGTTCCTGACCGGCGCCGAGCTCAGCGCCATCAGCCCGGAGGTGCAGTCGGTGGCCGAGAGCCGGGGGGACGACGACGCCGACGACGAGAGGAGCGAGCTGGTCAGCGAGGGCCGGCCCATGGAGACGGACAGCGAGAGCGACCTGTCCGTGTTCACGGTCCGGAAGGAAAGCGGGTCGGCCGAGAGGGAACCCCGGCCACTCCCCTCCCACAGACTCATCGAATGCGACACGCTCTCGCGGAAGAAGTCGCCGCGGCAGCCGAAGACCGACAGCGAGACCTCGCTGGACTCCAACAGACTCTCCCAGATCCTGGGCTCGGCCAAGAGCCTGAGCGCCTCGTCTAAAGGCGAGCTGGACAAGACGGAGCCGGCGTGGCGGCTGAAGATCACCGACCGGCTGAAGGTGCGTCTGCGGGTGTCGTCGGACGACATGTTCGGCGTGGGCAGCCAGAGGTCGTCGGAGGCCCGCAGCAAGAAGAAGAACATCCGGCGGCGCCACACCATGGGCGGGCAGAGGGACTTCGCCGAGCTGTCCGTGCTGGGCGACTGGACGCAGCAGGACATCAGCTGCTGCTCCGAGCTGTCGGCCGTGGACCGGCTCAAGCCCAAGTGCAGCTCTCAGGACTTCTCCATCCGGGACTGGATCGCCCGCGAGCGCCACCGCACCAGCAACCCGGAGGTCAGCCTCGACTTCCCCGACGGCGTCCTGCACGCGACCAGCTCCCAAAACCTCGGGGCGGCGGCATCTGCGTCGTCGGCGTCCCCCGACGCGACCCGTCAGGCCGACGTGTCGAACGGAGACGTCGCCCCGAGTAAGAACCTGAGCCTGTCGGCCACGGCTCACCCCCACAAACTGGCCGGTTCCCAGGTGGTCCACTCTCGCTTCTACCAGTACCTGTGAGAGAGAGCGTTTCAGAAGGTGTTTTCGGAAGCATAAATCCCTGTCGTGTGATCAGTGTTTATGGATGAGCATGTTGTACAAAACGAAAAAAACAACAAAAAAAAACGTGTGCTCGTGAAAAGAACCGCACACAGGATCGTTGCTCTTGCTCGTGTGAAAAAGGCACGGAACCAAATGTTTTAACTTCTTTTTCAAAAAAAACCAGATGGAAACGGACGGACGTGGAAGATTCAAAAAAGGAGGCTCTGGCTTTTTAAGTAGTTTTGAGAAAAGGCGCGGCGGGAGGATTGTTGGCGACGTGGCTAAAAGGGTTTTAGAGTGAATAGGAAGTAGACTTCTAGGATTTTTGCAGATGGATTATTTTTGTGGAGAAAGAATCATTAATAGAGTCAGTGAATCGGTAACCAAATGAAGAATGTACAGACACGCCTGCTGTTGTCGCGACTAAAAGCTTTAGATGCTTGTTTGAGTGTACATACTTTTTATTTTACTTGAATGATTATTTTTCGGTACAGGAAGACGGCGAGCCCCCTTGATTCTCGCGGCGGCTTCTCCAAAGGTACAAAAAAAAAAAACTCACAAGAAGACACTGGACTTATGCAAAAAAAAAAAAAAAAAAAAGATATGAATTGAATGGCGTTTCTTTTAAGAGCAGAGAACAACGACCCTCTGGTGCAAATGTGTTGCTGTGTCGGTGATAAGAGCAGATAAAGAAGATGATCTCGTGAACAAATGGGAAACACAATAGGAAGTGCCTCACAGTGAAAACGTTCTGGGTGCCATATTGTTTTTGTCGAGCTCCACCAAGATATAACTGTGAATGACATCGTCAGTCATCGGACAGATTGTTGTTTTTGTTGTCGTTTTTTTTTTAATGCCGAGCTTCCATTCTTTAAGGCATTCCACTCCGGTCTTAACATGTTTTGTAATTTTATTCCGCTCTTTTTCATTTTAACAGAACTTGAATTTTTAAATATGTAAAAGAGAGTAAATGCACATAGACGCCATCTTTTAGCTGCTTTGTTGTTGTTGTTTTTTTTCTTTCTCCATCATCATCATCTTCATCATCATCAGCAGGGTTGAGTACAGTATTGTGAGACGATGATGCACTCGTGTGTATGTTTGGTACTTCTCTGGAGAGGAAACGCTTCATCGAGTGGGAACATGTGTGTCAGCGCTGTGTTCCCTGGACTGTGAGACGACTCGCAGACTCGTGAAACACTGGAAATAAAATTTCTCTATTGTAGAAGACTCGTCTTTACTTTATTTTGTGTAATCCTTTGATCCCCGAGATTGCAATACTAACTCAGATTGTTTGTTTTTTTTCATTCTTCGGTTTAATCGTATTATATTTGAGTTCTATGGAAGTAGTTAAATTGGTTAATTTCCTATTTTTTTCTTATTTTTTTCTTCTATTTTTATTCGTTATTTTATTTTACAAATCTCTAGAGTTAGTGACACATTTTTTTTTTACAGTTTCAGTTTTAGCCTCTGCAGATTTTTTCTTCTATAGTTATATTTTATTGTAATAGAAAATAATTCTTTGGTAATAAATTAACTATTTTTTATTTTACTTTATTTTTCCATTTTTTGCCTCTGCAGATATCTACAGATATTTCTTCATAGGTACTGTATATTTTATTTTCAAAGTATATTAATATTTCCATGCATATCAAAGGGTAAAATAAAGCTTACATGTTGCTTATCTACGTAACAAAAAATGTTGTTTTAACTACATTATGTCAAAATCTGTAAAGAATAAAAACTCTTAGTTTCTCTGAAGTTGCTCATTTAGAGCCGACACAACACAAGGTCCACATGTTGACGGTAAAATCCTATATTCTATTAAAATACATTTATTTTTGATATATAGTGAAGTTTTACTTGTAGCTAAATGTGTTTTGCTTCTTTAGTTTTACCCTTCAAAGATTTGGTTCCTATAAGGATACATTTCATGTTTAAAGTGTTCTATTTTTTGCTATTTAGTAGTTTAATCATTTGAACATTTTTTGAAAGATATTCTCTCTGCATATCAAGGTTTACATATTTGTTTTGTTAAACAACACTTTTTTTGTTTTTATTATATTATGTCAAAAGCTAGTAGGCAGAAAAACAATCATTTTTATTTATATTAAAGTTGGGTTTTACTTTTAATAGTTTAAATGCGTTCAGTGAAGATTTCTTAATATTTATTATTTTGTATTATTTGTTTGTTTTCCCATCTTTATTTTACAAGTTGCTGAAGTTTTTCAGGTAAAGCTTATTTTCTCTGCGAATCAAATGATAAAATTGGTAAGTAATGGTTATTTCGAAGGTCACATTTTATCTTTGTACGTATTATTAAACAAAACGTTACGTTGTTTTTGACACATTATGATTTAAGCTTTTAGTAAAAGGCTCATTTAAGCTAAGCTAACTTAGCTTTTTCGAGTTCTATGACCCTACATAAACACGGTTTTTCTTTTAAACCTTTTCATTACTTTGAGATTCTTACCTTGATACGAAACCGTATTTTATCGATTTTAACTTTACTTTGTTCGTTTGCAAAGGTAAGTCCATGCTAAAGACAAAGCTAACATTTAGCCTAACTAGCATATCGATTAGCATTAGCCTGAACAATTCAATGCGTCTTCGATGTATTATTGTAAACGTTTTCTATATATATATATATATATATATATATATATATATATATTTGTATTGTATTGATTTCATTATATTATGTCAATATATATATATATATATATATATATATATATATATATATTCACTATTACTATTATACTATTCATATAATGAATAGTAAAACGTTTATTTATTTTTTAGAAAAAATACTCGACACTGTTACATTTGAAAATGATTTATATACAAGGCGCACATACAACGTAAATACCCAAACAATATGAGATTTATACACTTTATACATCAGTTGACTGGAAACTACTGACACACAAATATCACACAAGTTAAATTCATGAACAAAACCCATGAGTTAATGCACCAGTCCAAAAATAAACGGCAAGAATTGTGATGAAAAACAAGTTATTCTAAAAAAAAGATCGATCCCTTGTATTGTTTATTTGATAAAAAAAAAAAGAAGAGGATGAAATGATCTTGATTCGTGACCAAACGGAACGAAGGCTAACATTCACTCGTTTTTCAATGTCACGTGGGGTCACGGCGAGAACTTTCACCCACAATAAGGCACAGTGACTAAAGAAAGAACCAAAGTATGTAAGAGATCAACGTTGTCGATGCTTTTGTCGTCTACGATCTCATGCCTTATTCTGGGACCGAACATCCACCAGAGGTTTCAGGGAACAACACCTTCAGAATCATAGTTGAAATAAGTATGTGTCCTCGTAATGTTTACCTCAAAGAAAAAATAACTGCCAGCATTGATTTGTCAAAAGTCTCCGACTACAATCGAGCCTGTTCTGTGTCCAAGGAAATGAGGCTCAGGTGTCTCAGGTGTCTCAGGTGAACAGAATTTTAAATCTGAAAAAATCTCTCTTTCTGACTCTTCAAAAGGAGGTGTGGGATGAAGCACATGCGAGGGTCTGCAACTTCAGAGTCCAGCTTGGATCCGGACGGGGGACGTCGGGAGGCGGGGCCCATCTGTTGCATATTGTGCTGCCGGTGCTGGTTCCACGGGGGTGAGTCAGTTTGAACAGGGGTTTTTTTTAGTTTTTTTTTTAGCTGTCGTCCTCGTCCTCGTCCTGTCGGCCGCTCTTGGCTTTCTCCGGGACCCGAAAACACTCCTCGAAGAAGTTGACGAGCGATTGACTGAGGTGTTGCTGAGTCCCTTCAGTGTGGAGGAAGTGGCCCTCGTCTGGGTAGATCTGTGGAAGTATTAGACATTATATATACATAAGTATATCAGAGCCTTCAGGATTTTGACTGGTTCAATGTGACATTTTAAATGTTGAAACTTTTTTAAAATTATTATTATTAAAACTTGCCTTTAATTCAATATCAAAATGTTAAAACTATTACATGACACTTTTTTTTTTACTGAAATTAAATGGCTTAATATAGAATAAAAAATACTGAATTTAATTATTTTTAATTATTGGACCAAGAATATTTAACTATTGAACTGTAAAAAAAAAAAAAAGAATCAAAAAAATATTCGTAGCCTTTTAAATTCGATCTAGAAACGTTTTGTTGTATGTTTTTGGATTTATGAAATATAATTGAAATTAGGGGATAAAACTCTGTGTAAAAAAAAAGAAAGTCTTGAAAGTATTTGTAGCCTTTTAAATTCAATATAAAATTGTTTATACTATTATATTATTACTACATAGTATTATGCCAACATTTTTATATTGAATATTAAAAGGCCCAGAATATTAAAAAGTATGGAATTTATAATGTTCATTATTTAATTATTAGAATTAGAATATCAAACTGTATTTGTGAGAAAAGTTTTTTTTTTTAATTTTTCTATAAAAATGTTGGCAACATTTTTACATTATATTTAAAATGCAACATATTTAAACATATTAAATTTAGAACATTTCTTTTTGAGTTTTTGAGAATTAGAACGTCAATCTCTACGTATTAAAAAAATCATTAATTTTGAAATCATTCTTATTTTAAAATATAATAATAATCATAATTGTAAAATAAACCTTTCAATATATAAGTTATTCAATTAAATGATTCAACAACAAAAAATGTCAATTCCAATAGAAATTTTGAAATGTTATTATCATCCGTTGAATCTTGTGGTGGCATTGATATACTTAAAAGTTTTAAAATATATAATCAGATTGAAACAATTATATATATTTCACAGTTCAATTTTTAACTGATTATTCTAGAATGCAAAAAAGATAATTATTAACTTTCCATGTCACTTAAATATACTCAATTTAACACTTGGTATCTTTCGGATCACAGATGAGGATAATAGTATTTCAATACTTTAGATAAACGAAATATTTTCAAGGATCAAAGGGATGATGCGATCCACAAATGTACCACTTGAGGTCTCCCTTTCACATGGTAACTCTGCTCAAACGCTGCTTGATGTTTCTACGAGAACAGATAAAGTGAAATCTGACCTGCAGAGTGTAGTTTGCCTTCTCACTGATTAGATGGTTGATGAACTTCGCCGTGTGCTGGAAGTGAACTTTCTCTGTCGAGATGAAAAGCGAGATTAGAGAAGACAATTGAAGAACTGATTGTTCTGAAATGATCTTGTCAGTACCGTCAGCTGTCGGGTGAATGATCAAGTACTGTTTGTCCAGCAGCTGACCCGCTCTGTGTGCTAGATTCGCCATCTGAGCGTGAACAAAAAAAACGTGTTGGATTCATCATTATTCATCGCACTTCTGTCGCCAGTCCTGTATTTGGAGCAGAGGATATATGAACGGTACCGTGTAGACTCGTGAATCTGTTCTGGATCCGAGGTACCGCTCAGAAAACGCTGACACTGCAGAGAGAAGCAAATTACTTTCAGGGAGATTTACAGTTTTTTAAAAGGGGATTTTACTTAAGCATGAATGTGATTTATTAGCGCGGCTGTGTGGAAAAGTCTAATTAAATAAGGTTTTAACTACCGCTGAGGTGGGAAGTGGAATTTTGCTTTGCCTTGTATTTAAAGTAGTTCTTTCAGTATACAATATATTGTGTGGGAACAAGGATATATTTGTAGTATTGTCGAGTACTTGACTCTGGTGTTGCAGAATTTACAGACCACATGACTCTTGACAAAGTCGTAACTGATTTCATTCGTCATCAGCTTTAAAAAACAGCTGGAGTCACTGTATCCTCTCATCCTCAGTCATCCCAGGAATACCGATGATCAAAAGCTTGTGGATATTTGCATCTTAATTGTAAATAAAAATAATTAATTTCATACACTTAATTTAAATATAAGCCATAAAATCAATGATGATACACAGTAATACAATGTTATTTGAAAGCCAAACATTTATATATATATACTCAATACTGCTGAATATCCATACAGTATTGATGTTTAATGTTTAAGTGTATTCATTTGTTTTTTCCTGTCATATCTGTAATGCAAAGTCGTAACTGCTTTCATTAGATTTGAAACCAAAATATGTCCAAACATCAAATTTTAAAAGCTGCTTGAATCCACTGTATCCTCTCGTCCTCAGTCATCACATTCAGGATTTCATTGTTCATTAGCTGCGGAGAACATAATGACTGCTGCCATCTAGCTGCCGGAGGTTGAATTGCAACACAAAATCTTGCTATTGTAAATTAATTAAATTCAATTATTTCATGTTATACATACTTTGTTGAAATATAAACCATAAGACAATTAAAGATGATTTGAAATCCCCCCCAAAAAAGCTAAAAGATTTTTAAATCGACACAAAAAAATTGCGATATATATCACTATTTTCTCACTTCCCTAGAATCTGAGTGTTTACCGTAAATCTCGAAGTCTGTGATGGGAGAAACTGCTGTTCCACATTTAACTTGTGTGAATTCTTCAGAGCTCAGCAGCATCGTTGCCAAATACCCTCCATACGCCTGCAAACATAAACAGATGTCATCGGAAGAAACTCATCATTTGTCGATCCCAGTCCTCTTACCTTCCCGTACACTCCTATTCTGGTTGTATCGATGTACGGCTCTTTGGAAATGAATCTAATAATTAAAAAAAAAAGTTTAAAAAAGTGGTTAAAAATGGTGGCAGCGGTCGAACCTGAGCGCCTCCAGCTGGTCCCGCTCCTCCAGCTTCCCCAGCCTCTGCTTGACCTTGTGGAGAAGGTTGGTTCCTTGGAAGCCGCTCCCGTGGCCGTCGAAGCGGATGACGATGGTGTTGAAGCTGCTGACCAGAGCTGTGGCCCAGTCCACCTGGAACTGCTCGGTGACCATCTGACCGCCGGGCGTGCCGTCGCTATGGAAACATTTTTAGTTTTTATTATTAACATGCAGATTTTTACCGCGTTTGTTCATTTTTGTGTTGCAATTCAACTTCCAGACAGGTGACAGCAGTCACTCCGGCAGCTAAAGGAACAATGAAAATCCCGGGAGATTCCGGCGATGACTGAGGACGAGAGGATACAGTCGACTAAACCTAATATTTTGACTTATTCTGGTTTAGAAAACAAATGAAATCGGTTGTGACTTCATCAAGAGTCATGTGGTCTGTGAATTACTGCAACACCAGAGTCAAGTACTCGACAATACTTCAAATATATGCTTGTTACTACAGTTTTGCAATATTTCGTATAGTTAATCCTGTATCATGGTATGTATCTTATCGCCAGGTTCTTGCCAATACTGCCAGTGCTATTTAGTGTCGTACGTGACAATAAAGTATGTCCATTAGTGAAGGACATAATCCTGATTTTTATCCAAATTTACTGCGATAGATATCGATCAGTCCAGGACGACACCGTCAAGGACAAACGATTTTACCGTAGCATACTTTACGACCCGTCACTCGAGCAGTTGACAGCTTTATATGATGTGACACCAGAGGTTCAGCATCCATTGTACAGTGACACCGCTTGAAACTGTTGCCATGACGACATGTAGTGCGAGTATGACGTTTGACTAAGAGATTAAAAAAAAGGGCTTTTATGGTTAAGTGTTAGATGGTTAATCGTTAACGTACAAAAAAAAATATTTTAGTTTCCTATTCTATTTATTCAACCGAAAGAGTGTGACAATCACAAGATGTGAATTAAAAAAAAGATGAAATCCCGCCAGATCTCAGTGATGACTGAGGATGAGAGGATACAGTCGACTTTAGCGACTTTTAAAGCAGACGTTTGGACATATTTTGTTTTTTTGTTCTATTTATTCAACCGAAAGAGAGTGTGACAATCACAAGATGTGAATTTAAAAAAAAGATGAAATCCCGCAAGATCTCAGTGATGACTGAGGACGAGAGGATACAGTCGACTTTAGGCGCCTTTAAAGCTGACCTTTGGACATATTTTGGTTTTCTATTCTATTTATTCAACCGAAAGAGAGTGTGACAATCACAAGATTGCGAATAAAAAAAAAAGATTAATTCCCGCGAGACCTTAGTGATGACTGAGGACAAGAGGATACAGTCGACTTTAGCCGCTTTTAAAGCTGATGTTTGGACATATTTTGGTTTTCTAGTCTATTGATTCAACACAAATAGAGTGTGACAATCACAAGATGTGAATAAAAAAAAAGAGAAATCCCACGAGATCTCAGTGATGACTGAGGACAAGAGGATGTGTTTTAAAATATATTGTGAGTTGAATATATCGTATTGAATCATATTGTAAGATTAGTGTATTGACCTAACAAAATATTAGGGAGTGAAGAAAGAAGTCTTTCGTAATGTTTCGTAACTAGCACCGAAATAGGTAAGTCTTTTGCATCCCCTCGCGACAGTCTGACCCTCTGAGATACATGCTTGTCATCCAGTAAAGTGGATAAAGGTCCTGGACCGACAACAGAGAGAATATGTCCCAGATACCTAACCACAGATAAGCGAGGAACTAAAGTTGTCTTTTTAAAACTGATTTATGTATGTCAATAATGACTCGATAGAGATAATGTGGCTCATTAAACATGAATCAAATCAAATCAATGCCAGAAACAAAAGCATCTCAGTGTTTGTGGCGAGGCTGATAAAGGCCAGCACTCACACGAGCAGCAGCAGCGGGTAATGAGCTGTGTCCAAAAATCCAGCTGGTTTGAGAATCTGCATCGTCAGAGCTGAAAACACACAAAAAAAGAAGGTCACAGGTTCCGTCGACGATCCACAGAAGGTGGAAGTGGACCCACTGTAGTCGTCGATGGTGATGGTCTCGTACTCCACTTTAGGCATCTGCATGTTGCTGTACGTGTTGTTCACTCTCTCGTTGATCTCGATGTCGAAAAGCTCTGCAGGAAGTTCAACGATTTAGACCCGTTAGCACCGTTGACATGTTACGGATTCTGACTCACTCACTCTTTTTGTCCTCGGTGTGATAGGCCGACACACTCGGTATGTCCGGACCTGCCGGAAGCAAAGAGTTGAACAAAAAATTAATTTAAAAGGCCAGACATTCATATTTAAAGACACATTAGATTCTTATATTAATAACACTTTGTTTAGAGTATAATTAGGATTGTAGTATTATAATCAGTGATTATTTATGTGTAACCTAAATATTATTATTAAAATAATGTTCAAGTAAATATATATTCAAGTAAAACGCCACAAAAATTAAAGTAGCATTTAAAAAAACGAAATATATTGTATCTATATATCTATATATACCATATATATATACCAAAATGTGGGTAAATCTATGTCATCAAATATTTTTGGTTCATGTGAGAATATACCTCTTACTGTTCTTTGAAAAACATTTTTTTAATAAAGAACATATACATTTGTTACAAGTCTGAACATCCATCTTTCTAGATTATTATATTATAATATTATATAATCTATATGTATATATTTAACGACAGTCATTATTTGTGTGGAAACTAAAAATTATTAAATATATATATATAAATGCAAGTTAACAGACACAAAATTAAGGTAGCATGGCAAAAAAATAAAAAATATACCATGTAAGTTACTATCCAGTATTAGAAGATTTTTTTTCAATTTCATATTAAAAAGAGATGTATAATAATAGAAGCGTAATCATATAGTTTAATTAGAAATTATAACTTTTACATTCACAAATTTCCCTTTTCTCCCTGAACAGATGAATTCCTTATTAATTGTCCTTCGTCATACTTTCCACTTGTTTCTTAAGTGATGGGTTTTATAAATGAAATAGGATAAATTCCAAAATCTGGGTCAAAATATAAAACTTTATTTCTTTTTGCACTGAAACACACACATTTACTCTAAAAAAAAGATGTTGAATATTAAGACAATAAAATAAAACAAAAATGATCAGAACATTTAGGCATTTCAAATAAACACAACATGTTAATAATAATGAAAGATTATTTGGAAGACAAAGGGAATATATTTAAGAAAAATAGATTTCTACTACACACACTATCATGATGAATGATAGTTGTAAATGTATGTTGACTATATCGTCAAATCTGTGCGATAGTCGTGTGTCTAGTGATGAACTGGCGGTGTTTCAAAGATATAATCCATTTCCCTGCCAGCGTGACTCTCAAAAGTGACTCAGAGGGAACCTGTCGCCATGGAAACAACAACATTTTTTTCCCACTGCCGGAGGGACAGACGTATTCATCATTTGTTCGTCTCACATTTCACGATGGCCTCGAAACAGAAGTTTAAAACTCAAATTAACCCTCATGAGCTCCGACGTGTGCGTCCACTTGAAAATGATCTCAAGTTGAGAACTCACTCAAGAAGATACTCATTGTGTTTGATTCAATGTTTCCCCACTAAAGTTCTCCAAAGAGGTTCAGACACAAGGAAGTCACATCAGGTGGAGGACGCTCACCTTTGCAGTGGAGTAAGAAGAAGCGCATGTTGTGGCTGAAAGAAACATCCACGTATCCGCACTTGAACTCGCAGGAGAGACAGCAGCGGTTGAAAGGCGGTATTGTGTCGGCGCTGAAGGACGGGAGATTATACTTTAATACTCAAGAAACAGATTTTTATTTTAATAATTTACCTGTATAGGTGTCGACGTTTTGGGTCATCCTCCGTGCTCAAGAAGTATCTGGTGAACAAAAAAAATGAAAGTTCAGCTGCTGTTACAGAGTTATTAAAGTTCTATAATTGAAAAATATATATATATATATTTAGAAAGTTTACAATTTTAAACAAGGCAAACTCTCGGTGATTACATTTTTTTTTTTTAAATGTTGGTGTTCCTCTCGGCTCAATTTTAGGTCCCGTGTTTATCGTATTGTAAAAGTATTAAACTCGCCTGAAAACTTCAATTTGCAACAATTGTTTTGATTTACCGTTAATGTGTATTTGTTTTGTAACAATACGATTTATTGCAGAACTGTAGTAACAAGGATATATTTGTAGTATTGTCAAGTACTTGACTCTGGTGATACAGAATTTACAGACCACATGATTCTTGACGAAGTCGTAACTGCTTTCATTTGTTTTGAAAACATCAACTTTAAAAGCTGCTGGAGTCCACTGTATCCTCTCGTCCTCAGTCACGGCCGGTATGATGCAGGATTTCATCGTTCTTTTAACAGCAGAGCGCGTAATGACTGCTGCCATCTAGCGGCTGGAAGTTAAATTAAATTAATTAAATTAAATTAATTAGTTCTTATCATTCATTTCTAATATTATTGTAACTCCTACTGAAGTAACATGTTGTTACATGTTGTTTTTGGATAAAGGACGTTTACTTCTATTTCTTTGTCCTTTTTTTGTGAGTATTCCTTTTCTCTTTAAAATAATTTAAATTGAAGAATTATAATTAGGAAAAAAAACACTTTTGACATGTTTTATTTTATATCAATTATAACAACAATCGTATTTTATTCATCTTATCTCCGCATAATGACATCTTTTTTCTCTTTCTATTGGCTTGACGGCCCCTTACATACTATATAATGTGGCTCCTGGGAAATAAGTTAACTCTTGTGGAGATTGTACTACAGCCTTTGGGGCCTTAAAGATGTGTTTTCTGCACTTTTTAAGATTCAAATTTGATTTATATAGTAGTATATATACTGTTACATGTGAGTGTGTATCAGCTGCATATTAAGTATATAATCAGAGCTTGTCATATGATAACTTGAATCTTATATCAGAGAAATAACTTCTTAAGTCAGTTTTTTCACTTGATTTTCAGAAATAGATGAAAATGTCTCACATGAGATTTCTTCTCTGATCGTAGGCCACGATTTTGGTGACGTCCCAATCTCCAGAGGTCAGAGAGTTCAAGATGTCCGTGCTCGTGTTCAGCTGTGAAGAAAAACAAAAAAACCATGACAAATCCTCATTATATGGCAAATACCTGGGAGGATGGGTGGAGGTATTACCATGGAAGTGGACATGGAGATGTGGAAAAACTTCCCTCGGCCTCCCTGTGGAATGGCTCTGGTGAAGAAGAACTTCAGGCCGTCGTGTGAGAAGAGCGGAGCCTCGTTCTGTCGGCAGGTGAGACTGACTTTATACGAGTCTCCTTCGTTTGAGCAACTTTGAAAGTCGATAAAAGAGTTTATTTACCTGTCTGTGCAACCAGCTCTCGCTCTCGTCCTCGTGTTTCTGAACAAAAAACAAAATTATTAGGACGACCTCGTGTATGTGTTGCTATAAACATCAGTAACGCTACTGAAGTTACTGTAGTTGACCATTTGGGGGCAGTATATACAAGAAACCGGTGATCTTTTATTCATTCGTTCATTTTCTATGCCCTTGTTCCCTTTTTATATATACAGTACATATATAAATATATCAATACACATATGACCTCCAAAAGAAAAAAACTTGTCATAATACAATTTTCTTTTTAATTTTACAGCAGCTTGGTTACCAACTCGTAACTGACAAGATGGATTCCATTTGAGAAATAACCTGATTTCAAAACGTTTAAATGTGAAACCATTTATTTAATCTAAAACTAGAAATATAATATTTGTTAAAATTTAGAAAGACACAAAGTAGGGCTGTCAAAGTTTAGCAATTTTTCTCCGTTTGTCAGTGCAGTCGAGGCTTGTAACCGTCGTGTAACGGTTACACAGAATTGCACTATATAAACACCCCCTAATCCAATTACAGCAAAGCCCTTCCAGTAGTTATCGGTCCAAAAATATTTATTCTTGTAGACCATCTTATAAATAAATCACACACCTTCATTTACCGTATTTTTTGGACTATAAGCAATTAAAATCTTAAAATTCTCTCAAATACACAGTATGTTGTTACCGTAGTATCACGCAGCGAGGCTGCATGTTATAACTTGAGGGGTATTACAATTGAGCCGCGGGTAATACTATAGAGTAATGCTATGGAGTTATACTATGAAGTAACACTTTTGAGTAATTCTATGGGGTAATACTATGGAGTAATACTTAGGGGTAATTCTATGGAGTAATACAATAGAGTAATACTAAGTAGTAATACTATGGAGTATTACTATAGAGTAATAGTATGGAGTAATACTATTGAGAATTACTGTGGAGTAATACTATTGAGTAATTCTATGGAGTAATACTATGAAGTAATACTATGGAGTAATACTATGTAGTAATACTATGGTGTAATACTATGGAGTGATACTATAGAGTAATACTAAGCCGTAATACTAAGGAGTAATACTATGGAGTAATACTATAGACAAATACTATTGAGTAATTCTATGGAGTGATACGATGGAGTAACACTCCAAATTTGCACTATATCTTATGTATGTAATAGAATTATGTACTTGTACTCGTGTCGTTTGACTGCAGCTAGTATGTTAGCGACTAGCTAAGCTAGCAATTGTACCATTGAGTTTGAAATGTCTTTTAAAAATCTACTGTTACTGGGTGTGAAACTACAGGCTGGTAAATCATTATTTTAGTACAAGAGATTATACTTTTATTCTATAGTTTGGTCTCAATGTTAACATTTCAAATAAATAGAAACATTAGATTACTATTTAAAAAGACCTCAAAAGATACATCATGTTATTTACTCAACTATAAGTCATATTCTTATTGATATTATAATCCTTTTTATATACAATTTGACCTATTTCTACATGTCTTTTAAAGCCCACGCTGCCGTTGTGTTTGAGATGTTGGAGGTGTGATTGTTGCGTGGACATCTGGGTCACAGAGAAGCGTGAAAAATCAATCACCTTGATGCAGACCCCGGTCGTGGCCTCGCACAGCGTCAGTATTGAGTTGTTCTGCGCTCGATTCAGCCAGTTGACGGCCAGCTTAGTGCTCGTCGCCCACTTCACCATGGTGATGTAATATTCTCTCCTGTGGAAATGTCACAGAGCCGGCAGTGAGTATTGACCTCCTGCGGCGAGGCCTGTTTTTTTCCCTGCCTCCAAAAAACACAACAAGACACCTCAGAGTGTCGTCACACACACACCCGATTCGGGGGTCGTCGGGTTTCTTCATGACCACAGTGTGCAGCGGACCGTTGAGGCTCGCCACCGACAGGTGTACCACCGGGTTCTCCTCGCCGGCCTGGGAACCAGATAGGGGGCGGATCACATGACGGTTTCTGACACCGAATACACGTGTTGTTTTCAAGGGTGAACGGCAGTGCGGCGAAGCGTGTGAACCTTGGGGTAATGGTACTCCAGGCTGTTGGGGTACGTGGTCCCCGTGAAGAAGGGGACCTCCATCTTCGGTACCAAGGTGTCGTTGATGGTCATGTAGGCCAGACGCAGGCCATCCGGAGACCACCAGTGAGCCTTCTGAGTCTGCAGGATCTCCTCTGTCAAGATGACACATGAAATAGTTCAGCAAACGCTTGGGCTGCTTTACCACTTTCAACCGCGCGGTGGCGAAAGAGCACCGTTTTAAAATTTCACGGTTGATTTTTTCTTTTCCTACTGAAAAAATGATTAAAATAAAAATTAATTTATTTATTATATACATTTGTTTAGACATATGAATGTTTTAAAAAGTTTCTAAAATCACAGTGATGTGTTTGACATTGTTTCTTTACTGTTTAAATGTTTTTGTTATGGTTGATAATAATTTTAAATAACTTTATATATGAAAAGTGAGGTGAAAAAGTATAAAAGTGTGGATGTATATATAATCAACTGAACAACTGAAATGAAACGTATGAAGAATGAAGATTCATAAAATAAATTAAGAAAATGTGTGTTTAATTTTAGTGTATATAAGGAAATATCTACTATTACTATCTAGCAAAAAGGGGAAAAAATTAAGTGTTAGTTATGTTTTAACTGACTGTGCATCTGCATTAAGTGGTCGAAAATATCTAAAAACGTAATTTAGATAAACATGTTTCATCAAACGTTGTTAATATATGTGAAATATATGGAAAACAACATATAAAACAACAAAAAGACACTTTAATTACCATGATTTTCCAGATTTTAAATTGAACATTTGATTTAATCTTTCTGTTTTTTAACGGTTGCAGGGTTACAAATAACTTCCAGCTACTAGGATGTGAGAGGCTGACGACACCCTGGAAAGGTAAGCAGACAACCACTCCCACACACATACACATGATCCATCAGTCTGTTTTTGGACGGGGAATGAAAAGAAAAACAGTGTAATTAGTGTGTTAAAAATGAACGTTAATTTCCATTATTCATGCAAACAAATGATACATATGGTAGAATAATTCAAGTCAGTGTTTAAGTAACTAATGATGGTGATGAATATTCAGCCCTTATGATTATTCCACTAATAAATGGTGACGACATGAATACATGATGATACATTGAGGTAATTTGTAAACAAGAATTTAAAGTGGATAATTAATAAACGAAACCTCTTGTCACAAATGCATAATTCAAAAGCTCGTCTCATTCTATATACGACACGTCTGTCAGTTTCCACAACATCTGCCGAGACTACAGCTCAGCAGACATGAATTAATTAGTCGGAGACAAGCTCTGGGATGTTTGGAGCGGGAGGAGCACCCACACCAATCCAGCCCAGCGCTTTCAAACACTAGCAGGAACACAAGCACTCATCACATCAGCGGGGGGTGGTGGTGGTGTCAGGGTTTTAAACTGAGTCAATTAAAAGAGATTTTTTTGAGCAAAATTGTCTAGTTTTGATGAGTTCATTGAAAAGGAGATGGAGATGTGAATACGTTGGTCTGATCTGTGTGCGTCGCAGAAGCTCTAATGAAGGTTATTCTATTGTCTCTATTTGTAGCCACAGAATTCAATGTATTTTTCTACCTATCTGGCCTTTTTACTGCAAAAACTGATATCTAAGCCTTTAGTTCTTAGTCTTATTTAAAGTAAAATGATCTTGTTTGAGTTAATGATTCACAAGATTCAACAGACGAGTCCAGAAAAGTGTCTTGTTTAACCAGTTTAATGCACGGAAATTAGACCTAAATTACTCGTTTTTAATTCTGCCAATGGTGAAAGAAACATAAAATGAATAAAGTCTAAATTTAGGAAAATAAAGCAGAATGTTTTTATCTTCCTATTTGCAGGTTCTTTTTTACAGTTACCAATTCAGGTTGTTTTTTGGCTTTTAATATCTTGAAAAAAGATATGGACTTGTCAGAGGAACGTGACTGAAATTAAGTCTGTAATATTTTCTTAGATTTCAGTTTTAATTTAACTTTATCCTCTCTTACTTATTTTTGTTCCGGTTTGCTTGTTTACTTAACTTAACATATATTATGGTCAAATACAACCGAATCCTGAACTGAATGCAAGTGTCTGGAATTCATTTCATAAATTATTAAAATACAAGTTAAAATGAACACTTTTCTTTTCTACTAACGTTAGTAAACAGAAATAAAGTTTTCAAGGTCGAATTTTAGTTCATTAAAGGACGCATCCATTGACAGATTTATTAATTACTTATTACAAGCGAAAAGTGACTTGTTTTATAATAAATTTACTTATTTTCAGTTGCCTTTTTTCCAGGGTAAATATAATTAAAATCATTAAAATTAAATGAATCGAAAAATACAGTTCAAAAACTACAGTTTATATTTATTAATTAAGGTTATCTTTTTTTGGATATTTTATTCCATGTGTTGATAGATAGAATATCTGTGTTATTTATTGTCCTGGTGTCGCACTGGACTCTAGACGCTAAGAATAAATACATCGTAATCTGATGTCAGTCAAACTGCTCGTACCACAACAAGCCTTAACGGTTCTTCTCCTCCAACGACATTTACCAGCCATTAGAGCACATTTGCAACTGTTTAATTCACGGAGACTTCAACCCTTAAAGGTCATCGCCCACCAGAATGCATGAGAAGCACTTAAGTTTGCGGTTAAAAACACCTTAACCTGCACAACTTTTACCTCCTTAGCTTTCTATGATCCAATCTCTCCCTCTTCCTATCTTCTTTTGAAGAAGTGAAAAGCAGTTTAAGGATTGAGATTTGCTTTTCTATTCTGGAGCACTCTCCTGTAAGAGTGTTTTTATTTTTATCTCCCCTTACCTTCGTAAAGCCAGTCAGCGAGGCCGTTGAAAACCACCCCCTCCTTGCCGGTGGAAACCAGGCGGATTGATCGACTCGCCACCGTGGCTCTGTAGTAGATGTTATTTTCAAACACGAAGAGCTGCAGAAGGAAGAAGAGCAGGAAACACACATCAGAGCCACGCTAATGTAAATGAGGCCGAAAACCCAGATTTTCTACCTAATGATGGTAAACACGGTTGACAACCCCCGGCACTTCAGCTTGTCATCATTTCTGTGTCCGCCTCAGAGGGAGTGTGAAACCTTCTAATCCAGAGTTGGTGAACACCCTTCAGGCTCTTGAGTTCAACTCGCGAAATACAATTTTAGTTTTGCTGCTAAAGACGGTAATCTAAAACTGAACTATGAGTCTGATAGTTGAATTACAAAGAATAAAGGACAGGTACTCTTAGAGACAAATGGTTAGTAAGTGAGTAAGTAATATTTATAGAGCGTTTTTCTAGACCAAGGTCACAAAGCGCTTAAATAATCAAAAGAATATCCAATAAAATATATGCTTAAAAGGTCAAGACATTTAAAACAAACACAGGAGTCCCAGAAATTTAGGAAATGCCTGCATGAATAAAAGTGTCTTAAAATGTTTCTTGAAGGAGTCAGTAGATCATCAAACACAGAGGGAGAGGAAGATCGTTCCAAAGCTTAGGAGCATAAGCCTGGAAGTATTTCTCTCCTCTGGTCCTGAACCTTGTGCAAGGAACCATCAATAGATTCAGCTCAAGTTTGGGTGTAAGTCTGGATCAGATCACTGATGTAAGGTCTGACCATGAGTAGATCTGAAAGTAAGAACCACAATTTTAAAAATTGATCCTGAAGAGTTTTAATAATCGGGGAAATGTGAGTTCTTCTACTAGAGCGGCTCAGAATTCTTGGTGCAGAGTTTTGTATTAACTGCAGGCGAGACAGATCCTTCTTGTTAAGACATGAAAGCAAACTGTTGAGAAGATGGTGTCTAAAGTGGGATGTAATGCATGAATAAAGGGACTTTGATGTTGAATAACAGAAGGGTTTTTCTGAGGTATCATTGAAAACGCGGTCTAATATTAGTGGGAAGTCAAAATGGCGGATCACAGAGGCTGAATTGTAGTCCTTTATCTGATGTGGAAGTGTGAAAAGAGCAAAAAAAGGGAAGAAAATGTCATCTTCATTCAAATGTACTTCCTTCTTTGCGTACCGAAAATGTTGGGCTTCGATTGGTCAACACACAGCAAAGTATATGGACAAATTCAGGGTAAATCTTTGATCTGATGCTCCTGGCTGATGTGACGGGTAGGGCTGGGTATTGAACTTTGAACTTTGGTAGTAGAGTATTGAAAAACATGCTTCGTCTTTCGGTGGCAAGTTTTGATACTCACACGTGATCGAAACTTAATGCGCGATTTTTCTATACTATGCGTAATATTGGTTTCTTTTCAAACAGTACAAGTATCAGAAAATGTCCTAAAGACGCGTCAGAACTCAAGGCAAACCACACCAAACATGGTCTATCTAATCTAATAAGAGTGAATTCCTAAGGGTTTATGAAATGGCCTGATGGAAGTTTTGATAAAAGTTGGTATTGCAGCAGTTCTAAACATACCAGAGTTGATAAAGCAAGCAGTCCTGGTCTGAGCTAGAACATGTACTGAAATTAAACTGAAATTGACAAACTTTGCATCCAACAAAGTCTAAAATTTGTTGAGGAAATGGATCTCTGTGGACTGTAGACGACTTCCAATGATAAGGGACAGGGGTTTAAAAATACCTCATAGATTGTGATCTCTGAGCCCAATTTTATTTTCAGCTGCTGTCTCGAAAAGACTATTTCGGGCGGCACACAGCAGCTTTATGACACCAAAAACGAAAACTGCAGAAAGCGGAATTTTATGGCTCAGGGGACCAGTAGGGCTCCGTTAGATACTATAATAATAGTCGGCCAGAGATATTTTACACACTGTTTTAAACTGAAACAAATATTTCAATTTTGAATAAAGGATGATTCATAACTCATTGTTACACACCAATTAAATGAATTATTAAGACCATATGATTGTTTGGTACTTTAAGATATTTTCCTTTTTTTTGACATGTCATGCTTATTCAAACAAGTGCTTTTGTTAACCAGGAAGCCATTAAACCTTAAGAATCTCTTTCATTTCCAGTTCATTATTGTGTACTTTATCTCTTTTGACGGTCGTACAAGCGACAGTCGCACACACTTTCACTCTTCTGTTCAAATAAATGAGAAAAAAAAACACTTAGCAAACCTTGGAGCGTGAGTGGAAACTATATTCTTCATGTGAGATTTAACGCTTTGGAACTAAATATTTTCAGCGTCTTGAAGAACATCAATAGAAGCTCTCTTGACCTCCATGTTCCTACAATCAGCATTAGTCTGGCGGCCTTCAATTTCAGAGTTGTAAAAAGCGAGATAATGAAAGTAATGGCAGTCATTTCTCCTTCTTTGTCTGCTTCGATTCAGCTTTGTGTTGATTTATTCACTCAAGTCGCCGCCGCGAGAGAAACTCACTTTGGCAGCGATGGCTGGTGAAGGTGGAATGAAACACAGCTGATCGCTGCTGTTTGTGATTATTCTACTATTGTGATGGAACACAACAATTTAAAAAAAACAGTTAAAAGGAGGAGTCAGTGTGTTTAAAAAAAAAAAAAAAGCTTTACCAAGTAGCCACAAAATCCTTGAACCGGTTTCGTTTGAGCTTTCACAGTCTTCATGATTTTTTTGTTACTCTTTTTTTTTTCGTCTTGTGTCCGTTATGCTTTTGGTACAAAACAGCACAAAAAAATGAGTCTACTAAAACTCTTCGTTACTCGGAAAATAAGCCTACGAACCTGCAAAAATAAGTAAAAACGTAATATCTTCAGAGATATTCTTTGCAAGGTGGAAAAGACAGGAAGAACCAATGGTGTTAATTGGCAAGAAATATCACGATACGGGAGCAACATTACGATATGTATTGCGACATTTTCTGATACTTTCCGAACAAGGCTATATTTGTAGTATTGTCGAGTACTTGACTCTGGTGTTGCAGAATTTACAGACCACGTGACTCTTGACAAGGTCGTAACTGCTTTCATTTGTTTTGAAACCTAAATATGTAAAAAAAAAATCATGTTGGAGTCGACTGTATCCTCTCGTCCTCAGCCGGGAACGCTGGGATCTCGCCGTATTTCATTTTTTCCTTTAGCTGTAGAGTATGTTCAGACTGCTGCCATCAAGCGGCATAATAATATATACAATTATATATAATTTATTGGAATGTAAACCATAAAATAACTTTAATTAAAATAAATAGGTTAAAAGCAAAAAAATGGATCATAGCTGTTGAATATCGATACAGTACCGTGAACCAAATTTACTAGCCCTGCCTCAAGTTTCAGCTTGATTATATAGGCACATAATAACATTTAATTATGCTACATTTATAGCCTTCATGAAATCAATAGACAAGTCACAAACGCCGAAGTTAGCGAAGTGGCTTCTTCCAGCTAGCTTGCTAGAGTTTTAACACGGCTCTTATTGTGTCTAACTAGACTGAAGACAGCCTGGTCTTTAATGAAAACCCTCAACACACAAAGTATGAGCACTTTGAGCTCTTACTCCAGCCTGCTGGATGAAACATGAGCATCAGATGGAGGGTAAAAACCGACGCTCTGCTAAAACCTCTTTGGTCTCCATAAAAAGTTCAAAAAGCAAAAAACCCAGGAATCTTCGCGTCTCGTTTCGCTCTCATCTACAGTTGCCGTTCGAGTAAATCAAAGTTTTATATTGTGGGATCAACATCAGAGGGGAAACAGATCAATGCAGAGCTGTGTAAAAGCAAACGAATACTAGCTGTTGGCGAGGGTTGAAAAACTACCAGGGGATGAAGAGAAACCACAGGCAGCTTTCAAAGAGGCCGCGCACAAAATCTCAATGTTTGAGGGAAATACGTCTCAATCTTAGCTCAATCCTAGCCTAATTTCTACCTCCTGTGTCGGAGTCAACAACCTGGGCTCTTAATGAACATTTCCACAGTTCAGAAGCTGTTATTGACTTAAATACCGAGCTGCTGGTCACACTGGCTCCACTGCTTTCAATTGACAGGAGGATATTGATCTTGATATTGATGAGGTGTGGAGAACAAAATCTACAAAGGCAGAGCATGAGGTGCAGTCGAGCCAAGTTTATTCTAGAAAGTTGAAATGCCTCATTGTTAATAAATGAAAAAAAAATCCTATGAATTTAATTTTACTTTATAATAACTGTTGTTTAATCACAAATTAAAAAATAACATTTTACTTTTAAAACACATGTTGTCAAAATAGAAAATAAATATGGGACGCCCCTCCCCTCCTTAAAAATAATCCTTATACTTTAAGTTTGGAACATAAAAACACAAACTGAAATATTATTAATGAAAAACTTTAACAGATATTGTTATTGTAACTCGTTGAAGAATTATAAATGCACAATAATAAATACACCATAAGACAATTAAAGGATTACCTTGTCTAAACAATAAGGATCTGTCTCGCCTGCAGTTAATACAAAACTCTGCAGTGAGAATTCTGACCCGCTCTAGTAGAAGAACTCACATTTCTCTGATCCTTAAAACTCTTCACTGGCTGCCAGTTTCTTTCAGGATTAACTTTAAAATTCTGGTTCTTACTTTCAGATCTATTCATGGTCAGACCTTCCATCAGTGATCTGATCCAGACTTACACCCCAGCTCGGGCTCTGAGGTCTGTGGATCAGAATCTACTGATGGTTCCTGAACACGTTTCACATGAGAAATCCTTCCAAGTATGTATTTTAACTGTGTATCATTTTTAATTGTTAAAGCGCTTCGTGACCCTGGTCTAGAAAGGCACTTTACAAGTAACCTTTACTTACTTACTTACTTAACAAGTCAACTAGCTAAAATATTACAAAATAAATTATATTACAAATTCAAATGTATATGTAAATGAAGATCTATACAAAACAAAACCAAAAAAAAAGAGAAAAAATAATGCACTTAATCAATTAAGTTTTCTAATGACCAAAAATATGGATAAACGCCATGATTGTTCCCTAAATCCTCACTTATCTGGCAGTAAAGTCTCTCAATTGACCTCGAAGTGTTTGACAATGTTGAAATAAAGACAGAAAATGCAAGAATAGTTTTTCTCTGGACAGGAAGTGACAGATAGAGTGGGCGGAGTTAAGTGAGGAAGCTCAGGCACATGGGTGATTGATGGCTGCCTCAGAGGAGAAGACAGGGTGCTAAAAAACAACAACTTGAGATGTTTTGAGAGACAGAAGAAAACTGCAACAAAATGCTTTTGAAGGACAATCTTGTGTGGAGCCTCGCTGTGCTACTTTTGGAGATCTCTGGTGAGCAACTTTGTTATGCTCTATGTTTTTAAAAGATTGTTTTCCAAGCAACACGTCTCACTTTACAATCTATTGCTGTATAAATGAAATACACTTTATTTTGTTGTTGTGCAGCAAGTCTTTGTTACAACCCCCTTTTTTAATCGTCTATCCGTCTTTTATGTTGCGTTTCCTCTGGTCTCATCTTGAACTCTCATAGTTTCCCTCTGGTTTGATGCTGAGCCGCTTTAATTTTATTATTAATGTGTGTGGAAAAACCCTATAAAAACAGACTGTGTGTAATTGTTGTTCTCAAGTGTTTCATACAAAAAATAGCGAGGACAAGAAATCAGTTTGTTTTATTGCCGCCCGGTGTTTGGTCTGCTGGTGTTTTATGGCGAATATAAATATTCTTAATATATAATGGAACAGCCAAGTGTTTCCTTTTTAAAGAGCAACGGTTTGAAGCGGAATTGTTAGTCTTGGTGTCGACAATAATTTGCCACACTTGTCTTTTAATTGAGTTCATTATCTCTCATAAAGCTCTTCTCGTGTGTCGCCCATTTATATGGTGGGCGACCTCGGATTGCTCTGTCACGGCAGACTGACTGCTGCTGTTGAAACTGGAGGGAGATTCATTTGTGCTGCTCCTGCCTGTTTCCCCCGTTAACGCATAACAAATGTACACCAGCTTTATTTTAGAGGTTCCGCCACACTGATCCGTTTATTACGGTGAACAGGTTTAAAACGAGGCTCCCTGCAACGTCACCAGATAAACTATTACTTTTTAAAATCCTCTGTTCATCACTAACTCTCACCCTAATATCGTCTTCTCTAATTCGACACCCTTTAAATCTCATTTTCTCCTTTATTTCAGACCAACATGGCATTAAAAAAACAGGGAAAAAAAACATTCCTACTTAAAATCATAGCCAACACAATGAATAATATACATTTCCATTAAAATAAATTGAATTTATTATATTTAAAATCATGTTAATTCTCTTATAATCGTGATTGGCAATCAAAGTAGAAACACAGTTAAACTAATTTATTTTAAAAATTCTAACTTTCTAAATTGCTTTTAAAATTCTTCATTTTAGCTGGAAATATGTTTTCTCTTGAAATTATCTTGGATAGAAAGATAATTTGACATATCTCGCTGTATGTCGGTAAAATCACTATGAAAATAATTGCAGTTTCTTTTATATAAAATCAGGGAAATTATCTTATCATGTTGGCAATCGCCTAAAAACAAACCTTTGCTTTTTAAATGATTCAATTAATAGCTTGTTGTTGAAATAATGACGATAAAATCTTAAAAGTTTATAGAGGATGAGCATAGGGAGGATTATAAAAGTAAAATAGAAGTTATGTAAATAAATGTATAAAAATACATGAGTAAAAAAAACAACTAGTAAGAGAAATTAATCAATTTAAAAATGTAAAAAATGAACTACATTTATTATTAAAATGTCAATTTATTATTATTACCTTCAAAATCATAAATCATTAAAATATTTATTTTATATAACTTTAATTAAACATGTTTTACACTCGAATGAAACTAATAGTATAACATGAAAAAACCCTTTGTTCAATTTTATTTTTTAGCTTAAAAATGAACGGATGAATAGATGTTACTGATAATTATAAAAAACATGTTATATTGGATGACGTTTTTTTTTAGTTTGGCTTTAGGATCGCCAAAAGAAAAAAGAACCTAATGAGATATATATATATATTTTTATATTTTAAAAAACGTCCAAGTCGATTTTTAATTTTTTTATTGTAACTGTGCATATTGATATTTCAGATGTTTTTTAATATAAAATAAATACATTTATTTTGAGTTTAAATGAGGATAATCTCAAACATTTCTTGACACATTTGAGTTGTAATGATGATCTGAAGTGTATTGAGCCAGTTTAATCCACTACCAATCGACTCTGGCTCATTATAACAGCGTATCATAAAAAAAGTACGATTTGGACCAACTTTTCAAGCTCGTTCAACCACATGTCGCTAAAAATATTCTTGGCCCCGTTGGTCGTTTCCTGTGACGTTTCAAAGCGACATTAAACGACGAAAGCGTTTGTAATCGCGCGAGGCCTCCGTATGAACGAGGATGAATCGGTCAAGAAATGCCAAACGCCACTAAATTGAATCCCAATTAAAGACTCCGGTTAAATTTGGCCAGATGGACGCAAGTCTTGGACAAAGTGAATCCCCCGAAGTCGCCGAAAAAAACACACAATCGCACATATAAGCAGAAATACACACAAATGTCACGGGTTGTGCCACTAAGAGGCCATCTGTCGCTTTTGTTGGGGTTTTTTTTTGTTGAAAAGTTTGAAAACTCTGAAGTTTAAGTAGGCCAGTATGAATTGATTGTTTTAGCTGTGAATGAACCAGAAACGGTGGCTCCAAGTGGCTGTTTAACACTCAAATGGCAGATAAAAGCAACAAATGTGAGTCTGCCTTGGATTTACTGCGGCAATGTTGGCGAAGAAGAGAGTGCAGGGTGAGCGGAAGACTCTAAAGTGTCAAAAAAATGTAGTTTTTCACTTTTAAAAACAGATTGGAAAGGAAAATCCTTTGATTTAGAGACTTCTTACCAACTGTTGTCCTTTGGGCCCCCATCCGGCGAACTGTAGGACCGCTTCGTGCACTTCAGGGGGGCTCAGGGCCCACGTTTCCCTGCGGATAAGAGATTTTTTTTAGGATCTTGATTGAATAGTGGCATCATTTTATCTGTTTTTTTTTGTCTTACTGCGTCACCAGGCTGTAGATGATGTATTTGGCCTCGAAGGAATGTCGATAATGCTGTAGAGACGAACAAAGTCGCAGTTAGGGATCATCAAAACTCTAACACGGATGTAGTCGGTTACCATTTTCAAGTCGAAGGCGAACAGGACGTGCTGCATGTCCGGAGACACTTGGTACCGGGCGGCTTTGGATCGATCCTGAAGGGCCGATCGGGAAGAAACGTTGACTGAAAACTGACTGGCATTTTTTTAGAGAGGGAAAAAAAAAAGACTCACAAATAACTGGTACGGAACAACGATGGTTGTCTCCATTGAGGTGACGTTGAGCCGAACCACGTCTCCGTCTCTGGTGCGATAGAGCAGCTCGTCATCTGCAAAGAAAACAAGTTTATCGTTGTAGTAATTGCACCGAGCAGCGCCACTGATGTATTTCTACTTCTTAAAATGCTAATCGAGCTCAAAGCAATTACATTTCCTCTTGAAAAAATTTGAAATATGTTTCCTGTTTTTATTAATTACACTGCGGATGAAGCGCCTGTTCAAAAAGCAATTCCATCGTTTAATGAGATTTGTAAAATGCAAAAACAAATAATTTGTGTTCTGTTTAATGAGATTAATTCAGTGCAGCAGCTTCCAAATTAAAAAAGAAAATTCAACTGTGATTTCTGATGGTTTTTTGTCACGGCGTCGGAATAATCGCGGCCTTTGACACAGTTCATTGATAAACACAACTTTACCTTTTTTATTTTTTTTCAACCCGAACCCTTTTATGTTGAGGGATTTACTCCACACGGATTACGATCAAGAGCTGGCGCTGTGCGAAGCGAGACGGGGGACCGTAATTAAGTCAAATCGGTTCTCGGCGAAGATCTGAGTCGGACCTCCCGAAGAGTAATTACAGCGCCTCGGGTTTGCCAAAGTAGCCGTTTTAATTTGCTCCAAAGTCACATTTGTGAAGTGAATTCAGCCGCAGATGTCACTCGCCGATAACGTTGTGTGAGGGATGGAAACCGGGTCCAAAGACTAGCGAGCCGAACGGTGATCAAAGAGCAACCGGGATCAATTACATCCGGCTGAGAAACGAAGCCCCACGAAATATTGATGAGGACTACTGAGGTGCGGCGTTCAGATGGTCGCTGGCGCCGAACAGACGCCTATTGCATTAACTTCCCTGACGGGTAGCAATGTCACATCCACTGATTGGCAGGTTGTTGTGGGTTTTTTTTTCAGGCGCTTGTTTTCATCGCTGGTGTAAAACAAGGACACGGCGAACTTGCTAATTATGCTAATGAGGCTAATTGTTCTCAATCATGGCGGTGGAAGAACACGAGGACGGCGGTGACTTTACACGTGATTAATCCATAAAGTTTACTCACCGGTGACTTTCTTAACGGCTTTTGATATTCTGAGACTTCATTTTGTATGAAAGTATATATTTTGATTGTTTTGAAATTGTTTATATATATACAGTATATATATATATATATATATATATATACATTAATATATATATATATATATATATATATATATATATATATACATTTATATATATATATATATATATACATTAATATTTATATATTCAGCTCACAATAAGATTCGATACGATATATTCAGCTCACAATAAGATTTGATACGATATATTCAGCTCACGATAAGATTCGATACGATATATTAAGCTCACAATAAGATTTGATACGATATATTCAGCTCACGATAAGATTCGATACGATATATTAAGCTCACAGTAAGATTCAATACGATATATTCAGCTCACGATAAGATTCGATACGATATATTCAGCTCACGATAAGATTCGATACGATATATTCAACTCACGATAAGATTTGATACGATATATTCAGCTCACGATAAGATTCAATACGATATATTCAGCTCACAATAAGATTTGATACGATATATTCAGCTCACAGTAAGATTCAATACGATATATTCAGCTCACGATAAGATTCGATACGATATATTCAGCTCACGATAAGATTCAATACGATATATTCAGCTCACGATAAGATTCAATACGATATATTCAGCTCACGATAAGATTCGATACGATATATTCAGCTCACGATAAGATTCGATACGATATATTCAGCTCACGATAAGATTTGATACGATATATTCAGCTCACGATAAGATTCGATACGATATATTCAACTCACGATAAGATTCGATACGATATATTCAACTCACGATAAGATTTGATACGATATATTCAGCTCACGATAAGATTTGATACGATATATTCAGCTCACGATAAGATTCAATACGATATATTCAGCTCACGATAAGATTCGATACGATATATTCAGCTCACGATAAGATTCGATACGATATATTCAGCTCACGATAAGATTCGATACGATATATTCAGCTCACAATAAGATTCGATACGATATATTCAGCTCACGATAAGATTCGATACGATATATTCAGCTCACGATAAGATTCGATACGATATATTCAGCTCACGATAAGATTTGATACGATATATTCAGCTCACGATAAGATTCGATACGATATATTCAGCTCACGATAAGATTCGATACGATATATTCAGCTCACGATAAGATTCGATACGATATATTCAGCTCACGATAAGATTCGATACGATATATTCAGCTCACGATAAAATTCGATACGATATATTCAGCTCACGATAAGATTCGATAAGATATATTCAGCTCACGATAAAATTCGATACGATATATTCAGCTCACGATAAGATTCGATAAGATATATTCAGCTCACGATAAAATTCGATACGATATATTCAGCTCACGATAAGATTCGATAAGATATATTCAGCTCACGATAAAATTCGATACGATATATTCAGCTCACGATAACATTTGATACGATATATTCAGCTCACGATAAGATTCGATACGATATATTCAGCACACGATAAGATTCGATAAGATATATTCAGCTCACGATAAGAGTCGATACGATATATTCAGCTCACGATAAGATTCGATACGATATATTCAGCTCACGATAAAATTCGATACGATATATTCAGCTCACGATAAGATTCGATAAGATATATTCAGCTCACGATAAACTCGATACGATATATTCAGCACACGATAAGATTCGATAAGATATATTCAGCTCACGATAAAATTCGATACGATATATTCAGCTCACGATAAGATTCGATAAGATATATTCAGCTCACGATAAAATTCGATACGATATATTCAGCTCACGATAAGATTCGAGAAGATATATTCAGCTCACGATAAGATTCGATACGATATATTCAGCTCATGATAAGATTTGATACGATATATTCAGCTCACGATAAGATTCGAGAAGATATATTCAGCTCAAGATAAGATTCGATCCGATATATTCAGCTCAAGATAAGATTCGATCCGATATATTCAGCTCACGATAAGATTCGATCCGATATATTCAGCTCACGATAAGATTCGATAAGATATATTCAGCTCATGATAAGATTTGATACGATATATTCAGCTCACGATAAGATTCGAGAAGATATATTCAGCTCAAGATAAGATTTGATCCGATATATTCAGCTCACGATAAGATTCGATACGATATATTCAACTCACGATAAGATTTGATACGATATATTCAGCTCATGATAAGATTCAATACGATATATTCAGCTCACGATAAGATTCGATACGATATATTCAACTCACGATAAGATTTGATACGATATATTCAGCTCATGATAAGATTCAATACGATATATTCGGCTCACGATAAGATTTGATACGATATATTCAGCTCACGATAAGATTCGATACGATATATTCAACTCACGATAAGATTTGATACGATATATTCAGCTCACGATAAGATTCGATACGATATATTCAGCTCACGATAAGATTCGATACGATATATTCAACTCACGATAAGATTTGATACGATATATTCAGCTCACGATAAGATTCGATACGATATATTCAGCTCACGATAAGATTTGATACGATATATTCAGCTCATGATAAGATTCGATACGATATATTCAACTCACGATAAGATTTGATACGATATATTCAGCTCACGATAAGATTCGATACGATATATTCAGCTCACGATAAGATTCGATATGATATATTCAGCTCACGATAAGAGTCGATACGATATATTCAGCTCACGGTAAGATTCGATACGATATATTCAGCTCACGATAAGATTCGATACGATATATTCAGCTCACGATAAGATTCGATACGATATATTCAGCTCACGATAAGATTCGATACGATATATTCAGCACACGATAAGAGTCTATACGATATATTCAGCTCACGATAAGAGTCGATACGATATATTCAGCTCACGATAAGATTCGATACGATATATTCAGCTCACGATAAGAGTAGATACGATATATTCAGCTCACGATAAGAGTAGATACGATATATTCAGCTCACAGTAAGATTCGATACGATATATTCAGCTCACAGTAAGATTCGATACGATATATTCAGCTCACGATAAGAGTCGATACGATATATTCAACTCACGATAAGATTTGATACGATATATTCAGCTCACGATAAGATTCGATACGATATATTCAGCTCACGATAAGATTCGATACGATATATTCAGCTCACGATAAGAGTCGATACGATATATTCAGCTCACGGTAAGATTCGATACGATATATTCAGCTCACGATAAGATTCGATACGATATATTCAGCTCACGGTAAGATTCAATACGATATATTCAGCTCACGATAAGATTCGATACGATATATTCAGCTCACGATAAGAGTCTATACGATATATTCAGCTCACGATAAGAGTCGATACGATATATTCAGCTCACGATAAGATTCGATACGATATATTCAGCTCACGATAAGAGTCGATACGATATATTCAGCTCACGATAAGAGTAGATACGATATATTCAGCTCACGATAAGATTCGATACGATATATTCAGCTCACAGTAAGATTCGATACGATATATTCAGCTCACAGTAAGATTCGATACGATATATTCAGCTCACGATAAGAGTAGATACGATATATTCAGCTCACAGTAAGATTCGATACGATATATTCAGCTCACAGTAAGATTCGATACGATATATTCAGCTCACGATAAGAGTCGATACGATATATTCAACTCACGATAAGATTTGATACGATATATTCGGCTCACGATAAGATTCGATACGATATATTCAGCTCACGATAAGATTCGATACGATATATTCAGCTCACGATAAGAGTCGATACGATATATTCAGCTCACGGTAAGATTCGATACGATATATTCAGCTCACGATAAGATTCGATACGATATATTCAGCTCACGGTAAGATTCGATACGATATATTCAGCTCACGATAAGATTCGATACGATATATTCAGCTCACGATAAGAGTCTATACGATATATTCAGCTCACGATAAGAGTCGATACGATATATTCAGCTCACGATAAGATTCGATACGATATATTCAGCTCACGATAAGAGTCGATACGATATATTCAGCTCACGATAAGAGTAGATACGATATATTCAGCTCACGATAAGATTCGATACGATATATTCAGCTCACAGTAAGATTCGATACGATATATTCAGCTCACAGTAAGATTCGATACGATATATTCAGCTCACGATAAGAGTCGATACGATATATTCAGCTCACGATAAGAGTCGATACGATATATTCAGCTCACGATAAGAGTCGATACGATATATTCAGCTCATGATAAGATTCGATACGATATATTCAGCTCACAGTAAGATTCGATACGATATATTCAGCTCACGATAAGAGTCGATACGATATATTCAGCTCATGATAAGATTCGATACGATATATTCAGCTCACAGTAAGATTCGATACGATATATTCAGCTCACAGTAAGATTCGATACGATATATTCAGCTCACAGTAAGATTCGATACGATATATTCAGCTCACGATAAGATTCGATACGATATATTCAGCTCACGATAAGAGTCGATCCGATATATTCAGCTCATGATAAGATTCGATACGATATATTCAGCTCACGATAAGATTCGATACAATATATTCAGCTCACAGTAAGATTCGATACGATATATTTATCTCACGATAAGAGTCGATACGATATATTCAGCTCACGATAAGATTCGATACGATATATTCAGCTCACAGTAAGATTCGATACGTTATATTCAGCTCACAGTAAGATTCGATACGATATATTTATCTCACGATATATTCAGCTCACGATAACATTCGATACGATATATTCAGCTCACAGTAAGATTCGATACGATATATTCAGCTCACGATAAGATTCGATACGATATATTCAGCTCACAGTAAGATTCGATACGATATATTTATCTCACGATAAGAGTCGATACGATATATTCAGCTCACAGTAAGATTCGATACGATATATTCAGCTCACAGTAAGATTCGATACGTTATATTCAGCTCACAGTAAGATTCGATACGATATATTTATCTCACGATATATTCAGCTCACGATAAGATTTGATACGATATATTCAGCTCACGATAAGATTACTTGCGATATGTTCTACTTATGATACGATGTAATTTCCTAAAATGTCGAAATTATTTCAGGGCACTCTGAATTTAAGCGACATCCTGTGATATTTCCAGTCCGAAAACCAAAATATGTCCAAGCATCTGCGCTAACTGTATCCTCTCATTCTCAGTCATATTTGATTTTAAACAAACTTTATGGAAAAATAAACCATTGGAAAATCCGTTATCATTAGAATTCTTTTCTCACCCCCCTACTATAGAGTGCTACGTTTCAAAATAAAACCATTAGTTACAAGGTTGTTTTTTTTTAAACTATAAAAGTTAGAGAGTGCTGCTTTAAACTTATTGTTATCAATGGTATTTCAAATGCTAAAAAGGGTGTTGAATAATAAAGATTAAACTAATTTAATGCATGCACCAGAAGTTGGGGAAAAAGTAAACCAGACCAAATAAAAAAGTTGAATTAATGTAATTATAGAAAATTAAATTTATGAGCGCGCGATTACTAGGTAAAGGACAAAATGTTCTACAGAGAAGACAGGAAATAGAATAAAGGAGGTTGTTGGGCAAAAGCCAGAAAAGGTTGTTCTTCCAAATGTCGGGATCCTAAAATAAAAAGAGCTCGTAATCCATGCCATTTATTCCATGGATTTTCTTCTTAATTTAAAATGAAACGATGCTCAAATATTGACCTTTTCAATTCCTGAAATAGATATTAGACTTGTTTATCTCCTAATGCATGTTGCCCTGCTGCAGCTGCTGATAAATATCACCGCACCTACGAAATATTACCTCCATGTAAGCCGTCCCGACGTTTTCAGGGCTTACCGCGTCAAAATATAGCCTCCGTGACATTATGATTCACCAGAAGCAGCTTCGACGGTTGTCATGATTCGTCCGGATTTGTGGTTTTGTCGCGAAAAAATGTCAGGAATAATGCAGGAGCTCGACTCACCGCAGAGCCACTGTGCCTCCGGGTCGTGGATGTGAAGGTCTGGGCCGTAGACATCTTCTATTGTCACCTTCTTCTTCAGGGCCAGACTGTTGTCCTCACCTGTCGAGCACAATTGAAGACACGTCAAGACGCCTTTTTTTTACTGTAACAATGAATAGTCGCACATTTTACTTGTATACAAGGGAGAAAAGAACAGAGTTTACATGTCTGTCTGAAATCTTCGTGGTTGCTGACATTTGTTCGTTGCAGTTTCACAAGCCGTTTATTATCTGACTCCAAAGGTTTCAACGAAACACAAATTTGAAATTTGAGTTCTTATCTTCAAGCTAGTGGGTGAGTGTTTTACTCCTTAAGGACTTAAGCTTTAAAATATATATTGAATGCTTTAAAAGTCTATTCAAATGTTAAAAGTAGTTCTAAAGTAGGTAGATTTAAATGATGCAATTATTTATTTATTCTAATATTCCTTCAATTAATATGATCTGGCTTTTATCCTTTTATTTAGTTTAGTTTATTTAGTCTATTCTCATTTATTTCATTTATATTTACCCGGTTCTGTCAAAAGTTGTGTTTATAACGATGGCATAACATTTTCTGATTCCTATTTTTTCAACATTCCTATGAGATGTTGGTTCTTAATCAATCACTAAATGGGGAAAACCCAACATTTTCAAATATTATAACCAGATCATTTACAATGACAGTGCTTGGAAAAAAGTTAAAACTTTCAACGACTTAACATATTTACACACACAAAAGTAATTGTAATTTTATTTTGGTCTTGTTGACTGACGAAAAAAATGAAATCACTTTCTCAGACTTCAAATAATTTCACAAATTACTCTCTTTGTCTCATTCCCTCTCTGTAAACTCATCAATGCAGCTGTTTTTTAATCATTATTTCAGAGTATTTGTGGGTTTAAAAGGTCTGTTATTGTGAAGGGTCATTTGGGGGGGATTTGTTGTATGTCATGGTTGTCCTACTGCAGAAATGCTTTGGACTACAGTAATGTAATAATGTTCTAGCTTACCTTACCTTACCTTAATGACTGTTATACGATCACAAATCTTTGGCTTTCAGTTAATGCTTGCATTCTTTAGATAGGATAACATATTTGGCTCACTTTAAATTCCATTTCGTTAAGAGTTCAAGTTCAAGTACACAGCTACTGTGTACTTTGTGTTCATAAATAATGTTTCTTTGCTAAATGTCTCCGACTTCTACAAAGTTGTCCTTGACAGAACCTGTAAGAATCATTTTTTTTTTCCGAGATCGTGGGTTTCACAAAAGGCCTCAAAAAAAAACCAAAAAAAAAAAACCCTTCAATGTTGTTCTCTAAGAATGTTGCCTGAGGGTCTCGCCCACAGACGGCGGCGAGAGCACTATAATAATCCCCCCCTGCGTCTCCAGGGGTCTCGAAACAACCGCGTTTGCCATCGCTGGAGCAATTTAGAGCCAGAAACAGAAGAAAATACGCTTCTGCTGGCGCTCTATTGATCCAGGAGCAGCCGCTCACCTCAGCCCGCCTGCTTTATTTTTTCAATGGCTTCCTCCCAAACTCTCAAATCAAAAGTGACGCTGACAGCAGAACCGCAGGTGGACCGTCGCCGCCGGAACACAAATGAGTTAGTTCTGAGCGACGCAAGCAGCGAGCGTCTTCCTCGGAAACAGTGTTTTTCCCGGAGACGTGGCTGACAACTGTAGAAAATCGACGTTCCTTTGGCAGACTCGGGTCTCGACACGGAGGGAGGGTTTTTTTAAACAGTCCATCACACATTGACAAGTGTTTATTTGGCTTGAAAATTCCGAGTAAAAGCAGCGGCGGCGGCGGCGTTGTCGGAGTAGAAAGCTCATTTTGGACGGTGTAGAGTGCCGTCTGCGACGCCGTGCCAATCTGACAAATGGCTGCAGCTATTACTCCATAATCATCTCCATTAAACAGGCCCGAGCAACATTACACGTTTGAAAAGCCCATTACCTGCTGGGAAGATGACCTCGGCTCTTTGAGAGCGTCTTCTGTGCTTTTGTGATCTCAAAAAGTACATCTCCTTGAATCGTAAGATGATAAGAACCAGTGCTTCATTGGATATAATTGGACACAGGCGGAGTTTATTGAGATTTTTATAGCCAGAGACGCATTTGATTGACGTCACTGTTGATTTTTGACCGTGTTATACAAGTTTAAATTGAAATAAAGCAGCCTTTTTTTTTCAATTTTACAACATAAGATATTCCTCTATTTGGAGTTGGGTAACAGCAAGGTCGAAGTAGGATGATGCAAAAATTCTTCATATTTAATATCACAAAAGTGTCTTTATATTAAAACATTTTCTGCGAAAAATAAGCTTTAATATAATGAAAAGGGGGAACGTGTTTCATGAAACCTCATTTGAATTTTTTCAAAGTAATACTAGAAGAAGGAAAAATGTGCGGAAATTCGAGGGGGAAAAATCCTATAAAAATAACTTGTATTTAGAAAAATAAATTCAATGTAAATAAATATAAGGGTTACTTGAAAAAGATAAATAGGCTGAAATACGAGGGAAAAAAATCGCCCCAAAACCAAATGTATTCATATTTAGAAGTTTACAAAGTAAAATTGTTGTTCATCTAAAATTGTTGTCTTAAACTATATTCTAGTCTTATTGATCTCACCAGCGCCCCCTGGACACATTTTGCCTTGTTCTGCAAAGAAAATCTTTTTAAATTTCCTGTTCAGTTTTTCCAACATCATTTTTAATCCGCAACACGCACCCCTCACATTATTTAGTATAGAAATACTTGAGGAAAACAATTATTAACATTTATTTAAATTTATATTCACTAGGGGTGTTAATCTCTGTAATATAAGAGGATTCCATACGCATCTAGATACATGGGGTACGAAAGCAATTCAGGAACGATTGATTTTAAAAACAAACGATTCAGTCGTCCGATGAGTCGGTGCAAATTCCAGGAAATGGAATCAGGTCAACTGGACGTGGTTTTTGTCTGTGAAGATGTTTCGCTCCTCATCCAAGTGTCTTCATCAGTTCCAGAGACTAGCAAGTCTGACTCGCCCGCAGACATAAACCAAGTCCACTTGACCTGATTCAATTGCGTAAAAAGTGATCCTATATAGTTCCTTGTTTAAAGTAGACATTTTACATCATGAATGATCCTAAATCAATCCTAAAACTGTGATGTCATTCACCTTCATAGTGATACGAAAGTATTTTGTTTGTTTTTTACATGTGAATACAAAACCATGTCACTGTATTTATTACTCTAACACGTTACACTTTAAGAACTTTGAAAAGCCTCTCTGACGACGATAACAAACTAAATATTAAATCTTCAATACTAACACAAATTAGCGGCGGCTTGAAAATACGTTTCGTTCGCGACCGAAGCGCGGCTTCCAGCTGTATTGCT